>NW_005871084.1:8468903-8472922 GCF_000147115.1 Myotis lucifugus
GTATATATATTTGGAATATATGCGTATTATATACTAGTGGCCTGGTGCATGAAATTCGTGCGGGGGGGGGGGGTGTCCCTCAGCCTGGTCTGCACCCTCTCCAATCTGGGACCCCTGGGGGATGTCTGATTGCCGGTAAACCGGCAGTTGGACATCCCTCCCGCAATCCGGGACTGCTAGCTCCTAACTGCTCACCTGCTTGCCTGCCTGATTGCCCCTAACCACTCTGCCTGCCAGCCTGCTTGCCCCAAACTGCCCCTCCTGCTGGCCTGATCACGCCCAACTGCCCCCCCTGACGGCCTGCTTGTCCCCTACTGCCCCTCCTTGCCGGCCTGTTTGGCCCCAACTGCCCCCCTGATGGCCTGCTTACCCCCAACTGCCCTCCCCTCCTGGCCTGATTGCCCCTAACCGCCTCTGCCTTGGCCCTGCCACTATGGCTTTGTCTAGGCGGTGGCCATAGAGCCGGCTGGGGCCACCAAGGAAGCCAAGCCTCCCGCGCCCGCTCTCCGCCAGCTTGGCTCCATGGCTCTGGCCGGCGCTGCCATCTTTGTCACATCAATTTGCATATTCCCTCCTTATTGGCTGTGGGCGTCACCATCTTTATCGTGAAGTGATGGTTAATTTGCATATTACTCTTTTATTAGATAGGATATGGATAGATGTGGAATCATATACTTTTATATGTACATGCACTTTCATATGTGTGTGTGTGTATGTACAAGATAAGTAGCAGATCTGGGCAAATAATACCATCAGATAAGAGTTGCATTTGCAATTGATACTCTCATAGTAAACCATTTTAAAATGTCATATTTGTGCAAAGTCTGTTATTATAACAAATCAGCTGTGGTGATAAGTGTTTAAAAAGGTGAGTTGCCATTGAAGATAGAAATTCCCTTGCTCTGTTTCAAATTACAGAGGATCCTGGGAGGAAATGCGCCATTAAAAATGTATGTTAGAACCCTGTGTTTTGATTTCCAAAAATAGATACTGACACTGTTATTGAGTTAGGAGAAATTTTATACTACAATGAATAAGACTTCTAAACAGAGACTTCTTTGTTAGTTTCATTTATTTTTTTATAGTTTGATTAATTATGTGATGACTCTTAATCTTTCTGTACATAATGAAATATATTTTCTTCCTCCTATTTTAATTCAACTTTCTTTTTTTGTCCTTGGTGAAAAATACTCCCAGAATTCACACTTCAGAGGAACTTGAGACTATCCTGCCTGCATCTTTTGTCACCCACTTACTGTTAGCAATGATTAGACCACAGAGATAGGTCTTTCTTCATTGTTACCCACAGGCTCCTTACAAGCTGGGATATATATGAAATAAGATGACCTCAATCAGAGAAGGACTACTGTTTAATATATGTCATATCACTGCATTATCCATATTCAATGTGATTTTTTGCCTCATTCTTATTTATATGTAATTCATAAATTTATGACCTTCTACAATGAGTAATATTTTACCATGTTATTCATATTAATACATTTTCTTATGTTTTCTTTAAGCTTTGTACTATTCTTATAAAATACCAATCACACTGGATTTCTTAATTTAGTTAATTTCCATTCCCAATCCTTTTCTAGTTCTTGATAGCATAAGCAAGGAGATTCTGAACCCAACATATGTAACCAAAACATGCTACGACTTGCCAAAATGAATACATAATCAGGCTGGAATTCGGCTGCTGTGGCCAAGATCTGTACTCTGTTTATATGACATAATTTCCTTTTATGATTTCATATTCACTCTTCTGGTTTTTTTCTTAAATCATGCAAGTAGGTTGTTTTTTATTAATTTTTAGGAAAAGGAATTTAATTCTTCTTCTAATTGAGTTTAGGGTTTTGCTATAAATTTGACATATTGCTTTCCAAATAGACATCTGCTTGATTAATTCAGCTTACATTTTGTATTTTATAGGACAGGTGTTCCCATGACTATTGAAACAGAGAAGAAAATCTCTACCAAAAAGGTAAATTATTTAATTTGTTTTCATATTTCTTAGTGGAATCTTAGCAAAATTTTGTTTCATGAAGCCCAACATATATTTACTTATTCACTATAAAAAGTTGCTAACATTTTTGAATACAAAGAACTTACTACATTTATATTGTCTAAGTTGCACTATTACTGTACATTTATTTTTTAAGTATATACACACATTTTACAATAAATTTTATATTTGAACAAATTTTTCTCTTGGCATAAAATAATGATTTTTAAAGTAATTAGTATACTTAAAAATGTTATCAAAACCAAAATAGTGTCTTTTGAACATAAGCCCCTTTTTAAAATATAATAATGAATATGAGTGTGGCTTTAAAACCAGTTAAATTTGAAACATGCTTCTCCCATATTAATCACTCTGATTAGCTTTCCTCATTATTCATTGTGGGGCAAAAGTAGGTTTTACAGTCATTCATATGGAAAATAATGCAATAATGAATAAATAATAATACAAGAATAAACTGTGTTTAGCATACCCACAACTATAAATGTACTTTTCCTCCACCCTGTATTTTTATTGTAATCATTTTGCAATAATACTGAAATTTTGCAAATACTCAGAGAAAAATCATGATTTGCTTGACCTAGATAACTTTTCAAAAGTATTTGACCAAGAATCATGTAACTACTATTTGTTTTAATCCCCAAGTGGAATTAAATAGCACTAAAATCATGTTACTGTGTTCCTTGAGGTGTTAAAAACTGTACTCATTTTTGTATATATGTGCATATATGTATATCCTACATAATAAAGAGGTAATCTGCAAATTGATTGCCACACCCTCGCACAAGATGGCCACCCCCATGTGGTCAAAGATGGCCACCACAAGATGGCCGGCAGGGGAGGGCAGTTAGGGACAATCAAGCCTGCAGGGGAGGGCAGTTGGGGGGCACCAGGCCTTCAGGGGAGGGCAGTTGGGGGCAACTGGGCCAGCAGGGGAGCAGTTAGGCATCGATCAGGCTGGCAGGGGAGTGGTTAGGGGGTGATCAGGCTGGCAGGCAGAAGTGGTTAGGGGCAATCAGGCAGGTAGGCAGGCGAGCGGTTGGGAGGCAGCAATCCCAGATTGTGAGAGGGAAGTCCGACTGCTAGTTTAGGCCTGATCCCATGGGGACCTAAAATATTTTGTGTTTATGTTTCAAAGTATAGGAATTGGCATATATATGATAGCATAAGCGAGGAGATTCTTATACAATACAGTCTCAGTACAGACTGGATGGGTCAAAGTCTTGAATTCCTATACTTTGAAACATAAACACAAAATATTTTATTTGTGGCCCTTTTTTTTTTTTTGAAAGTCACAGACAGTTTATCTTTCTATAATTAGATTAGGAGAAAAATGAAGAACCCACTGATAGCAGGAAGAAGCAAGAGTCTTCTAGGTTCAGTCATTTGATGAGGTATTCAGTTACTGTGCATTTCCATTGTTTTTCCATGGCAGAACGTACGGCAGAGACTTGGGAATGCGCATGCCTGAAGCCAGGTTACTCTTATGTTCCATAGCTATGTTGCTTGCAGGGCTGTTCTTGCCACAGTAGTTGGCTGTGCCCCAGACAAATTGGGTGCTGGTTTGTTCCCACAAATCTTATCCCAGTCTTCATCACAAGGAGGGCACTGCCATGTGCTCTCAACCAGAGTCTCTTGTCCAAGGTTCCTGGTTTGGTTGACAATGTCTTGCTCTATACAACTTTTGTCATCACAGCTTGAAATATGATGACTGATTTCGGTCCGAGGAACCTGATGGCGAGCATTGAAGGGACAAGTAGCCAATTTGTTTGCGACATCAGGATGATTCCTAGAGCCTTGTTACTCCATGAGATGAGGAGGGAGGCAGGTGGGAGATAAGATGATAAGGAAACCTTTAGGCCCATGGGATCAGGCCTAAACCGGCAGTCGGACATCCCCTGAGGGGTCCCAGGCTGCGAGAGGGTGCAGGCTGGGCTGAGGGACACCCCCCCCCCCCCGCAGTGCATGAATTTCGTGCACCGGGCCTCTTGAA
>NW_005871084.1:8473022-8544394 GCF_000147115.1 Myotis lucifugus
AATTAATATATGTAATAGGGTAAGGAACAAAACATTAAAAAAAGATTCCCCATTAACAGTAGGTATCATAACCATGATTTCAATTACATTCTTTGAGATACGCCAGATATTCAAATTACTTAGTTCCTTATTGAGGACAAATCCAAATGCTCTATTTAGGACTGTGTATTGTAAATCTAAATTTTTAAGTGCTGCTGTGACAACTTTGAGCCTCACAGAGCCCAAAAGACTTAGCCAAGAGTCCCTTGCTCTCACCTGATCTGCTCCTCACTCAGCAGGAAGGTCTCTCCATTAGCTAGTTTCCCAGCAGCTGGACCACCTGCATCCGACCCAGTCCTCAACCGAATGGGTTTCACTCCCCTTTTTGCTCACAAGATTATTTAAACCAACCAATTTTATCCTCCAGAGGGAACCAAAGGTCACCACCTCTTCTTGTTACTACAAAGCCTGACTCCCCAGCCTATGCTGATTCATTTTACTCCCAAGTATAACCCCCCGTGGCCCTGGATAGCAGGTGGTGCCCTCCTCTCCTGGGCTGTGAGGCTGTGTGATGAATAAGCCACTACCAAACCCATCTGTCCAAAGTCAAATGTATGTTTGTCTACCTCATATTATTTAGGGTTCGGGATCACTCCTTCACTGATGGGGTGGATAGAAGATGATCAGAACAGACTGGTAATTAAGCCTCTGCATATTTTTGAAAACTTACGCCTGAATAGAGGGCCACCTTACCTGTACAAGGAGGTGAAGCAAAGGCTCACAGATAATCCTAAGATTCCCCCCCCCCCCGCATCTGGCATGACTACCCATACAATACAGTCTCAGTACAGACTGGATGGTCAAAGTCTTGAATTCCTATACTTTGAAACATAAACACAAAATATTTTATTCGAAAAAGTGTAACGTAGGTTGATATTAATTACCTGTCATCACCATAAAAGTAATCTCATTGAAGTACTCATTGACTATTTAAATTAGAGCCAATCAGATAGTCTGAGAACTCTCTCAAGGCAGTCCAGGCGCACAGTCAAGCTCTCTGTGATTAAATATGATCACTTGATTTACAGGGTTGCTGGCTATGCCAGCTAAATTTTGGAGGATGTACAAAATGATGATTTATTCATTTTGGGATAATTGATCAGGAGCCATTTTCATTTCCTACAACAATTTTTATTATGGGTGTTGGGGAACATAAATAAAAAGAAACCTGCCAACCCAGTGAATCCTGGTCTACAAAGGTAAAAATTAATTAAACCATTTTATTATCGAATAACCGTTAAACTAGACTGTGATACACACAACAGGAACTCTGATAAAGAGATTGCAAAGACAGAAAGTAATTTCATCCTTTTATATAGCCAGACAGGTACAACCCATTACAAACATGTTCTCAAGATAAATGATGTTATCATCAAGTATGATGAATGGACAGCATCACTAGGTACACGTAGTTAATTCTGGATTCACCTGGCAATTGGGGTTGCTACCCGTGTTACCTACTTGTTTTTACCCAAAGGAAAAAATGTAATGTCTCCCATATCTATGGAAAGCAAATTCTTGGGACTTGGAACCAGGTGCCTAGTTGAATCCCCACAGAGACAGGCAGAACGGGGCTATGTCTTCCTTGATGTTTACATTTCAAAGAGATGGCTCTAAGGCCCATAAAGAAAAGCATTCCTGGGTTATAAAACAAGCAAGAGGCTTATTTCGCTTTCTGAAAAGGGTGACATGCACCTTCAAGGGATGGAGAAAGAATTTACAATTACACATTTTCTAAAGAAAATTCTCTGAGCGAATGGAGAGGGTTGGAAAGTCCCTTTTCCTTTTGTCACCAGGGAAAATTCTATGCTTTAAAAATGTATTAACCTTTGTACAGGGCAAAACAATGATATGGTTTCTTTTTACGATGTCTTGAGTATAGTAGAGGGGAGTGCTTTATCTTTTTTATAGTAGATGGCAGAGGGGGGTCACACAATTAAAGTGCTATCCAATCAGATAAGATAGGTGACAGATCCCCCTTGCCATCTGGGAATTGTTATCTGCTTTCCCAAGATATTATTTCTTCCAACTCTGAACTTGGTAAAAGCCTTTAGGTATAGTTTCAGTCTAATTATAAATATCACCAGATAATCCTGATCCCATGCAATTCACTGTGTAACTGAACTTTGGCTGTTGTTAAGAAGGTTGGTCTAGATCATACCAGTGCTGAAATCCCAGTAGCTGAAAATCACTTAGTTTCTTCTAGTTCATGTTCCATTTCCATTGCAGGTCAGCTCAGGGGATCAGTTCTACATGGGCACTGGGGAACTCAAGATCACGGAGACCACACAATACTGTAAGTGCTCTGTTTGGAATACGTGGTCTCCTTATTTGTGGGTCAGAAGAGATAGGGAAAGGATCACCTGTCTGCTCTGAAACTATCTGGCTTAGATGTGAGCACATGACTCTGGCCACAGGCCATTGGCCGGCACTTGCTCTGGGGCCTCACCTGACACCTGGCCGGGCAGTGTGGTAGCCTGGATGTTGGATCTGCCCAGCCCCCTCTCCGTTGCCTTTCTAAGAGCTGCCTAGCCTTGTCCAGCATCCAGCCTCCTTCCCTACAGCAGCCTGTATACAGTGACTGCTTGATGAGGGTGAGGGGAAAAGGTCCCAGCTGTTTGATTATCCCAATCCCGCCATCTCTGAAGAACCATCACAGCTCCAGAGCCTCACAGGGTGGCTGAGGCCGTGAGCATGTTCTCTGTGGACCCTCTCACCCCTTCACTACAGGAACCGATCCTGAGATACATTTCCCAACAAATTTTGTGCAAACCAATCTTTGAGGCAGAGTCTGCTCCCCAGGGAGCTTGACCCCATCTATATTACAATCATCAGAGTGCTTCTTAAAAATGCAAATGACTGGCCTTGATCCCAGGCCTGCAGAATTAATATCGAGGGGGGGAGGCTGGAATCCGCATTATTAAAAATCACCCCAGAAAATTATTTTCCTCATTCAAGTGACACTAGCAATGACAGTTGTAATTACTTTGATTATATACAAAATTGAAGAGTTGAAGGGGGTAGGGAGGTGCTCAGAGAATTAAAAAAACCTCTTGCAGGCTCTTCTGTCAAAATCATTTATGTTAAGATAGAAAATGTCTACAAGTGAACTCAGTGAGTAATAAACAAGCTACTTGCAGGAATAAAGATTTAAAATCTACAGACATGAAATGCAGGACTGTTATCAATTCTATGAGCCAAATTAGCATATGTGAAAATAGGTTTATATCTCACACCCCTGGTGCCTGAATGTCTCACGGTAGCCACTTCCCTTCCTCAGTGATCTTCGGAAACTGTGGACCTGAATGGCCAGATGGCCACTGCTGAGCTGAGTCAAATCAGCTTTTGAAGCCATTACTTGACCCTGAGACTGACATTATCAAAGTGGATATGTAACCAAACTCTTTCTTTCACATTAGAGATAAATTAGTTTTCCCAGCCTTCTTCTTGTTCAGATCTCAATGGGAATTCCAACTGTTCTTTCTTCTTTTATCAAGAATGAACCCCTTGCCCTAGCCAGTTTGGCTCAGTGGATAGAGCATTGGCCTGCAGACTGAAGGGTCCCGGATTCGATTCTAGTCAAGGGCATGTGCCTCAGTTGCTGGCTCCTCCCCAGTCCGGGCCCTGGCAAGGGCTCATGCAGGAGGCAAACAATTTATGTGTTTCTCTCACATGGATATTTCTCCCTGTCTTTCCCTCTCTCTTCCATTCTCTCTAAAAATCAATGAGAAAAAAGAAATTCTTGGGTGAAGATTTTTAATGAAAGAACCTCTTAATATAGTCAATAATACTGCCACAACTATGTATGGGGCCAGGTGGGTACTGGAAATATCAGGAGGAACACTTTGTAAAATGTATGATTGTCGAAACACTATACTGTACACCTGAAACCAAAACAAAATAATTCTGAAAGTAAACGGTAATTGAAAAATAAAAATAGAAAGAAATTTTTTTTAATTAACCTCTTATTGACACACACAAGAAAATTAGAAAATGATAGAACAGAGAAAGATGTGGAGGGAAGGGGGATTAACCCCTTAGGCGCTGCCTTGCTAAGACATGTAGTATGAAGCAAAAGGAAAAAATGTATGTCTCCTAAACATTTATCAATCCTCCCATATTATCAAGTTAGTAGAAAAAGATCACATGACCCCTACAATTAACAGACACACCTACATAAAGACCCACAGTGCTTGTGCAATCTGTTTGCACCCCATTGGTGATGCTATAACCCTGCCTGGCCTGCTCCAGGGACCATGGCTGATTTGAACTGTTCCCCTTGAACACTTGCACAAGCTCAAGTGACTTCCATTGCACCATCACTCTAGTTCAGTGGTTGTCAACCTTCTGGCTCTTTAAATACAGTTCCTCATGTTGTGACCCAACCATAAAATTATTTTCGTTGCTACTTCATAACTGTAATGTTGCTACTGTTATGAATCGTAATGTAAATATCTGATATGCAGGATGGTCTTAGGCGACCCCTGTGAAAGGGTCGTTCGACCGCCAAAGGGGTCACGACCCACAGGTTGAGAACCGCTGCTCTAGTTATTAAAAACCAACAAATGACCCATTTTAATTCAAAATTGGTATATTTTCTTATTGATTTTTGCATTAATTTTGAGTTTAAATGTTATATGACATTATTATTTTCTGATTACTGTTTTCTGGCAGCCTCTAAAAGTATGTGTCTGGGAGGCGTGGCTCTCCCCCTCCTCTCATCCTGATCTCAGCTTTTCCACAAGGGATCATTGCTTTTATACACCGGTACTCTCTGAGTTCTATATGTGAGCACCCTCTAATTTCTGGTGTTTGCCTTATTTACAAACCACAGTGAAGTCGTAGAAAGGACACTGAACTAGGAGTGAGAAAACCTGAGTAATGTGTTTGCTCTGGAACTTTTTCTCTGTGTGAACTTGGAAAGCCATAGACTCATTTACATTTAGGTTTTTTTTTTTAATTTATAGAATGGGAATAATTATAGTTCGTTTATTACCCTCCGAGTATTATTGGAGAATTAGATTAGTTAAAGTGTGTAAAAGCATTCACACTAATGACATTGATGTGTGTTTGTTAGATTTATATTTGTTGGGAACATGTTTGATGGAGGTGTACATGGAAGAAACGCATCCCCACTACATGGCCAGTGGTTGCTAACTGAAATGTCTTTCTCCTCATCTTCATTATTTCTTCCTCCTTTAAATCCATATGTTCCTAAATCTCGTGTCCGCGGACCAATAAAAGCTAAGATTTGTGTGTCAGTACTGGAGGCAAGTTTCTGAGAGCGCGCTTCCCTAACCACATATGTCGCCACCTGGAAACTTGTTAGAAATGCAGACTCCCAGACAGCATGGCTTGGGCCGGCAATGTGCGTTTCAGAAGCGCTCCCGTGATTCAGATACGTCCCAGTGTTTGGGAACCGCTGGGCTGGAAAGGGAAGGAGGAGACTCCCACTGCCACTCTGTCTTCAGAGCTAGAACTTGGATTTTGTTGTTCAGAAGTCTCACAAAATTACTCTCTGCCTTTACATTTAATCATTCACTTCCAGGCCACATCTTGCTTCTTCTATTTTTTTCCAGCTTTATTGAGATATAATTAACAATTAAAATTGTATGATAGTGAAGGTGTGCAACATAATGATTTGATGGATGGATGTGTTATGAAAGGATTCCCCTTGTTTTATTTTTACTATCCTGTCATTTAATGGTCTTCTTTTTTCCTGTGAAAATGAGTGTTACACAGCAATCACCCAGAGCACTTGGGGAAAAGTAATGACTCCTGGCTTCTGCCTGGAAATAGGACCCTTTGGCAGGAACACCTAAACTGGTTTCAATGAAGTCATTTCCGCACCGCCATTTGAATCATGCAGTTAATAGAGTGAGATTTTAAAAAGTACACAACTACAGCTGTACACAGCTACAACTTAATTAGCTGTTACTCATCAATGCTTAATCAATGCCTGGTTTTGCTTAATGTGCTTATTCCATAAGAATTTAAATTCTCAGTTGACAGGATTAGCAGGTTAAACATGGAAGATTAAACACAAGCTATTATGTTTCCTTCCTCCCCACAAATCCACTGAAACTAAATAAGTGAACAACAGAAACATAATCCCATAGAAAAAGGGAAATGAAGATGTGGAAACTTTGGATTTTGGAGTATCGATGATAAGCTTTTCTTCATAACTGCAGTTCAGAATGGGGATCAGCTTTTTAATGGGGGAAAAAAGAAAAAAGTTGTGTTGGAAAAGAGGTGTTAGGAGTGCAATGAAAACAGCTAGCTCAGTGTCCTTTGAGCAGATGCAGCTCCGGGACCCTCACCAGGTCCCCCGGCCAGCAGACAGAAGTGGGTCCTCTCTGTAGTCAGGAAGAAGGGCTGGGCCAAGCACTCCCATCAGATAGCTCACATCCTCTTCCGAGGGAGAAGTGAGGTGGTCCACAAGGGAACTGTTGTAGTGCTATTGGGGAGGCCCCCCTGAGGAAACACTTACCCCAGCGATATGTTGTCTTGGCTCTAAACCATTGGGTTTAACTTTGATCTGATGTCTTCAGAAGGTGACTTTGTCCCTCATGATAGGAAATGGGTGGTGGGTCAAAACAGTTCTGCTTCTCCCTTTCACGAGGTGGGTCCATCCAAACCGATCTTCCCGAGATAATGGGTGAATGACTAGATTTTGCTCACAAAAGGTTCTGAAATAGGTGGGGAGAGCACGATAAATACACAAAATGCACATGAATTCCAAGGCCACTTCATCTTCAGGCTGAAATTTCACTCACTGTTCTGTTTCCAAATGATATCCACCCATATGGCCAATAGCGTCAGAGTAGTGAAGGTGTTTCTAGAATAAAAAGCCAACAGCATAAAAATGTCCCATGTTTGAACCTAAACTCCCTCTGTGATCAGATTCTAAAGTTGTGGTTTAAGTCCAAAAATCAAATTCCCATGTATGAACCATTTTTTCCTGACGGGCCATGGTCCTGAATTGCACTGCAGAAGATAAAGAAATTTGGATTTTCATTTTACATATTGTTAAAACCAGTGGGATGTTAGTGTGGGCTTCTAGCACATTCTATGTTCAATGACATCACATCGATGAAATCATCCAAAGTGGGAATGTTGACCGGATGGAAATCATCAAATGGTATAAATCAGACATTTTTGTTTGTTTTTCCTCTACAACAGCAAGTTGACCAGCACACAATTAATTAATACAACTATATTATTATCCACACATAAATTTCCTTGCTGGAAAGGGGGTGGACTGCATGATAGTCTATTCATTGTAAAAGCAATAGACAGATACAAGGTTTTAAAAAGACATTTTTATAGCTGTTCCCTGTTGTTACTAGCTACAGGTGAGGAAAGAGATGAAATTCTCTCCCACAGTGGGGTAGCGGAATGTCTTTCTCAAGCAATAGTTGTAGGCCAGGAAAAGGGCAGCTGGCAGGGATCCCCACAGACATTGCAGGAGAATGAAGGCGGGAACAGGAGAATGGCCAAAGTGAGTGTCTTGTTCCCAGTAGCCCGACATTTTTACAAACTGCTAGAGTTCAACTCATCTCCTCCCCTGAATTGGTCCTTCTATGACTTCATCTCTTTCATTTCCCACATGCTGAAGCATTTCAGACTATGGCAAAGTCACAATAATAGGGATTTCTTATGCTGCCTTAAGAAATGTGTCCTGAACCCAGCAGGCTCCAGCATGTGCACCGGTGGCCTCCTTGAGAGCTTTACCCAACTGTAATATTGCCTCTTATGAGAAAAGATTTTCAAGTCAAATCTGACAATTAGGAGATTAAAGTATTGGGAACTTTTAGGACCCTGTGAAAAACTACCTAGTACAATCCTCACGGCCTGTGGCCCACAGAGTATTCGTTTTGAGAAGCATTGAAAGGAAGAGGGGGGTGCTGAGTGAAACTATGTTAATTCTTCTAGCGGGTGTTACACAGGGTGGGACAAAAGTTGGCTTATAGTTGTGAATATGCGAAACACAGTGCTTATTCTTGAATTATCATTTATTAATTATTTTCCATATAAACAACAGTAAACCTACTTTTGCCCCACCCTGTATATTGTAAAAAACCCACAACAAATAAAACTTGGCAACGTAAGTTAAAGTTGAAGACTTCATGAACTGCACCACCCTTCTGTATATTATGTAAATAAGAGTTGTATTTTATCAGGATCTGGGAAAGCAATGTTTCCACATCACTCAGCTGCTGCCACTGTGCAGAATGTTATGTTGCTTTTAGTGTAGTGGGAAAACATGTGTTTAAAACACCCTGTAGACAGAAGGCAGCTCCTATGGATCTGTGCCCAATTTTTAGATTAGTGGTGGGCACACCCTGGTGTATGTGGGCATGTGCACTTGTCGATTTACAGGTTGGGAATAGGTAGGTATTATGTAACTACTGCTTTCATACTACATATATGATTGGAAATGGTCCATGCCTTCATGGGTTATGTATGACCATAGTACACGCATATGGGGCTATCTCTATAAAGGAGAAGAAAGTACTAATTATCCTTATTAGTTCTTTGATTTTTTTTATCTTTGAATGTTCTGAAATCTAAGGTAGTTTGGAGACTTCTAGTGGGTCCTACTTAGAAGACATATGAAATATTATTTATCTAGTGATTATCACACTTTATCTTGTAAGAAAATCCTCTTCCCTATTTTTACTTCTTAAGCAGAAGTTCATTTTGTGCAACTGATAAACAGAACTTTCCTCCTTGAAGCAAAACGAGGACTCTGTGGAGTTAGCCGCCCATCACCCAGCTTCCCTAGGAATCCTGGGCAGCTCCTTTCCCTTCCACTCCTCATGACCCTCTCTGGGGTCTCAAGATTTGTGACTTCCAATCTACAGATCTAGGAAAATCTGTTTAAGAATGGAGAAACTGACACTTAATGAAGCAAGGAAATAAATAGGGAATTTAAAAAATATTTTTTCTTTGCTCATTGCTTTTTCTGGTATTGATTCTCATATATTTTGGGGGTACAGGATACAGGGGACAAAGTTATTTGACTCAGATCACTGCCTAGGGTAGCCTTACCAATCCCCTCAGCTGCACTAACCTTTATACAGACTTCTTTCTGACTAAAACTTATCATTGTAAATTCTTTCTCTGCCCCCTTAGAGATGTAAATCTGTTTAAAAGCCTCCTCCTGCCAGCTTTCAATTCAGAAATAAGGACCGGGAGAGCCATCCCTTTGAAGAGCCTAGCTTCAGAGGGCTTCTTGCTCTTAAGTTGTAAAAGGACCTCTTGTCATAAAGATATTTAAAAAGTTTACTTTCTCTTTGGGAAAAGCCAGTTAGCAAACACACTGGCCTAGGATAACCCTCCAGCCCATCTGTTTTAGTGGAATTGAATTTGGACTCAGCATTGACCTCTCTCCTCTATTGCAATAGCCTTGAATAAAGTTTTCTTTACTTGTTCAACTTTGGTGCAAATTTAAAGCTTGATTCTGCTCCTTCACTTAAAATTCTTTTTCTATCTATCTGTTTATTTATTTACTTATATTTATTATGTATTGGTCTTGGGTGTACAGCTTAGTGGTTAGATAATCATATACTTTGTAGTGTTCCCCTGATATTTCCAGTACCCTCATCTGGCACCATGCATATTTATCACCATATTATTGACTATATTGCCTATACTTTACTTATTTCCCTGTGACTATTTTGTAACCACTAATTTGTGATTCTTAGTCCCTTCACCTCTTTCATCCAATGCCCCAACCCCTCTCCCCTCTGGCAATCACCATTCTCTCTCTGTATCTATGAGTCTGCATCAATTTTTGTCCTTTAGATTCTAATCTTACAGCTATATAAAATTAGGTCTATAAAATGGGGGTTCTAATAGTGTCTAATTTCAGAGGTGTTGTGATAATTAAATGAAATAACACATGAAATGTCTTTAGCACAGTGCCTGGCTTATAGTAAGTACTAGCAATTATAATAAGATAGTGTCCCAAAATAATTGGATTATCAGAATTCTTTCTCCTTTCATTGCTGTGCTAACATCTTAGGTTCATTATGCAATTAAGCACGTTCTTCACTATTTAGGGACATTTAGCTACATTGTGAATTAATCTTTTCACCTCTCATGTTAGACCTTGCCCACACATGGCTCTTTCATGGACAATTAGCGCTTCTCTGTTTGGGTTACGGCTGCCAGCTTATTAACACCTCCCCAAAGGAGACCAAGGGATGAGAAAGAGATAAAACCCTAAAACAAGATTGCCTGCATTGCTTTTGAGAAAAGTGATTCTGAGAAATGTAATGTTGAGGATTCTGTCTCTTGATACATTTCTAGCTTTTTGCCCTGATAGCTCCTGACTAGTCTAGTGGTTTGTTGGCTCTAGATCAGCGGTTCTCAACCTGTGGGCCGCGACCCCTTTGGGGGTCGAATGACCCTTTCACAGGGGTCGCCTAAGACCATCGGAAAACACATATATAATTACATATTGTTTTTGTGATTAATCACTATGCTTTAATTATGTTCAATTTCTAACAATGAAAATACATCCTGCATATCAGATATTTACATTACGATTCATAACAGTAGCAAAATTACAGTTATGAAGTAGCAACGAAAATAATTTTATGGTTGGGGGTCACCACAACATGAGGAACTGTATTAAAGGGTCATGGCATTAGGAAGGTTGAGAACCACTGCTCTAGATAGATAACAGATAAGTAATTATTTTTTTTTGCTTTCTTTTAGTTGGGAGGTGAGAGTTTTGTTTTGTTTTGTTTTGTTTTGGACTCCCACTCACTTGAGAAATTTAATTCAATACTGAAACCTTTTCCGAATTGTAGAATTCATCTCTAAAATAAACCAAGAAGTTGAATAAATAAATATGCCTGTTTAATGAGTTCATTTCAACTGGGCCTAATGGAACACAAATAGAGAGCTATTTTATTTTTGACATTGCCGAAGTTCATATTCTTTGCTTCCAGGTTTGAAAAGCCATAGTAATCCACAGATAGACTTTATGAGGCTTTATTAAAACTGCATTTTAGTGATAACATTTTATATTTGTTGACATTTTTAAAAATAGTAGCTTAAAAATCCATTTACACTTTGATGTTTTTTTATTGTTTCAAGATCTGCTAGAAATACTGTTACCCAACACCTGTTGAGTGTAGGTTAATTAGGTCTTCTGGCATCAACAGGGAGATTAAGATACTGCAAATTATCACAATGCTCTCTGCATCCCATCTTTAACTCCTTTTTTGAGTTCTAATGGAAAAGACTGCCTGTCAGAGATTAGAACTGAAGAATAAGTAGTCTGTTTTACCTTCACTATTTTTTTTTTTTGCCTTCAGAAATATAAAAAATACATCAAAGAAATGTTTTTTGGTCACTGTTTTGCCTTTTGATCCTTTCTAGTCAAAGACTTATATTAAAGTACATTTCAGTTGGTTATGCTGGTAAGATTTTAAAAAACATGATATACAGGATAAAGGGGGAAGGGGGAATGGCATTGAAAAATAACACATTTCCTGACACATTGAATGCCGTTTAAAAGAGCAGCTGATTCCTTAGTCTACCTGGTGGGTCCTCAGAAGGTGTCTCAGTGATGAGATTTAGATCCTCGAGGAGCTTGGATAGGAGTGTAGAAGTGTCCCCTCCTTTTCTGGGAGTTCTTAAAACCGATCCTCCAGTTCTTGAAGCCAAAAAGGACTTAATAATGTTTGTTAGGCCATGTCTTTGCTGGAGACCCTTAATGTTCTTAGGTTGTCTTAGGAAAATGCTGTGATGACTAAATTCCAGTTGTTTATTAGCATGGGAATAATACAGTGGGAAAATATGGGTATAGTGAGCCAAAGACTCTTTTGCTTAAAAATAAACCAAAAATGTGCCTATTACAACATGGTACACAAAAGCCTCATTGGTCTCTGAAGTCTTAACCAAGTCTTTGTGGGAGGAAAGAATGTATTCTTCTTGAGCTGTGGTTATAAAGCCACTCAGGCTTGGAGGGTATAATTAAAGGTTTTTCTCTCACTGGTGTCAGTCAGAGCTGGGCTCCTAATGGAACATAGACTTGAATTCTCTATGGAGGTAGAATAGTAACTGGCTAAAATGTGTAACATGATCAACTTATTTTACATGAAAAAATGCTCAACATCAGTAATCATCAGAGAGATGCAACTTAAAATAATGAGATATTACTTCACACCTGTCAGAATGACTCCTGTCAATAAAACTACAAACAAGTGTTGTCAAAGATGTGGAGGAAAGGGAACCCTCATGAACTGTCTGGGGGAATGCAGATTGGTACAGCCACTGTGGGAAGCAGTATGGAATCCTATCTAATAATAGACAAACATGGTAATTGACCATACCTTCGCTATGCCTCCCATTGGCTAATCAGCACAATATGCAAATTATCCGCCAACAAAGATGGCGGATAATTTGCATACTGCAGGCAGGGCGGGACAGCGCAGCCGCCAGGGCGAGAGCCACCATCCAGGCCCCCGTGTGCGACCCTAGAAGCCGCCTGCCTGCCACCCATGATCGGATATGATACCTGGCCGAAGGCCAGCCCCTAAAGCCCAAGAAGCCGCCCAGAAGCCGGTGATCGGGGAGAGATGGGGGTCCCTGCTCAGACCTGACACCTCTGGTGGAGACATCAGGCCTGGACGGAGGGCGGAGCCAGTGATGAGGGGAGATGGGGGTCCCCTGCCCAGGCCTGACACCTCTGGCGGAGGCGTCAGGCCTGAGCAAAGGGCCGATCCGGCAATCGGAGCGTGATGGGGGTCGACGCCTCTGGCCGAGAGGTCAGGCCTGGGCGAGTGCAGAGCCAGTGATCGGGGAGAGATGGGGGTCCCCTGCCCAGGACTGAAGCCTGGGCCAGAGGCGTCAGGCCTGGACCCAGAGGGCCAAGCTGGCGATTGGTGTGAACTACAGAGGAAACACCTTTTCTGACCACTCATTGGCTAAGCTCCCTGTATGCCACTGGTAATATTCTTAGTAACTTGGGTAATAAGAATCCAAAAAGGTGATCTAGGGTTTTTCACCACATCCTGGTGAAAAAAACGAAGGTCCACTGCTGGAGGGCTAAGAAATGTCATATCCTGCCCTAGCCAGTTTGGCTCAGTGGATAATGCCTTGGCCTGCCGATGGCAGGGTCTGGGTTCAATTCTGACCAAGGGCATGTACCTAGGTGGCAGGCTTCTCCCTGGCTGGGGCCCAGGTCAGGGCTCATGCAGGAGGCAACCAATCAAAGTGTTCCTCTCACTTTGATGTTTCTCTCTGTCTTTCCCTTTCTCTTCCACATTCTCTAAAAATCAATGGAAACATATCCTCAGGTGAAGATAAAAAAATATTAAAGAAATTATTATTATATGAAAGACACATCTTGAAAATGCCTAAAGAAAGTTGTCATTTTTTCATGGTGAAGGGACTGGAGTCCGTGTTGATGAAAAAACCTTGCTGGCTGGGGTGACTGGCAGTGGCTGCAGCAGCGGGGTGATGGGGCTGGTGCCTTCCCCTGATCAGCCCCGTCACCTCCCACAAAGGGAGGCCAGACTGCAGCTTAGGCCCGCTCCCCAAGGGGAGCAGGGAGCGGGCCTAAGACGTCAGTAGGACATCCCTGAGGGCTCCCAGTATGTGAGAGGGGGCAGGCTGGGCTGAGGGACCACCCCCCCCCCCTCAGTGCACGAATTTCATGCACCAGACCCCTAGTTATTTTAGAAAATTAAAAATGGAACTGCCTTATAACCCAGTGATTCTACTTCTGGGATGTGGAAAGACTAAATTGAAAGAATATATGCACCCTTATGTTCATTGTAGCAGTATTTACAATAGCCATGATTTGGAAGCAGCCAAAGTGCCCATCAGTAAATGAGTGAATAAAAAAGCTGTGGTACATTTACACAATGAAATACTACTCGGCTGTAAAATAAGAAGGAAATCTTACCTTTTGTAACAGCATGAATACATTGTTTTGGGACACCCTGTATACTCTCCATCTTAATCTCTATCAAATTCCCAAATATATATTTAAAGAATTAACACAAACTTCTATAAATGTGAAGGGTACTACAAAGTAAGTTTTATTCAAATTTAATTTGTAATCTCACCCAGGACTTTTCTTCTATTATTTTAAATAAAGGGTCCACCATTCTTTTATCACAGACAGCCTTGGAGGGATCTCCAATTCCCCTTCTCCATCATCCTCAAAATCAACTTTGTAAGTGATTAGATTCCTTGCTACATTATTAACTCTTTTGTCTCATTTGTTATTTGACCTGAGCTATGGTGACAATCCTCCGTGTAATTCATAGTCTGGACCATACTGGCCCTTAGTGCTGACTGCCAATGCACCTCTATTTCCTGATCCCCTTCACCTTTACTATCTTCTAGATACTGAATCACTTCTCCTTTCCTCTTACATCCCCAAACCATTTACCCCATCCTCACTTCTAAGTCCTGAGTGGGTTTCCTGTTTCAGCTCATAAATTTTCTCAGCCTTCTCTCTTTGCTAAAGGTCAGTAGTGCTTCCGGGTAAGGCTAGCCCTCCATTTGTGCACCAGATCCTTTCTCCACCAAAAGACAGTGCTCCAGAATTATCTCTTATTTCTGCCGTGCAATCAGATTTTCCTTCATGAACATATCTGTCCATAAAACACTTCAGTAAATTCTACCTCCGTAAGAAACAAATAAAAGATTCCCTCTTGACCCAAGTCCTCTCTAGCTATTTCCCTACTCTCCTCTGCAAAGCTTTAAGTTTGTGTTTGCTGTCTCCAATTTATTTCCTTCCACCTTTATTTAAGGTGATGACTTGATTCATTAGGTAATCATTCTATTAGTGGGAATAAAAATAACAGGAAATACAATTAATAATTATTGAAGTTTTGTGTAAACTTGGACTGTCTCATGCAAATGATACATACTGAATCTTTTTTAAAATCCACTTTAATGATGCTTAATCCCCATTATTCTCTCAAACTGCTCTTGTCCAAGTCAACAGAAACCTCTATTTTCTAAGTTCAGTGATTCATTCTCAGTTGTCTTCTCACTCGACCCTCAGCAGAATTTGACACACTGGATCACTCTTTTCTCCTGGAAGCATTTTCTTCACTGTGCTCCCAGGACACCAGCTCACTTGGGTGGTCATTGCTTCACCACTCTGCCTGTTCTTCACCTCCCTGACCACATTAGTCTTGGAGTACACCTAGACACCGTTCTTGAGCCTTCTCTCATTTCTGTCTACCTTCACTCCCCTGGTGAGCTCTTCTGGTCCCGTGGCTTTAATCGACATAATTAGGTTAATTAATCCTAAATTTAAATCTCCAGCTTGTCCTTCTTCTCTGAAGTCCAGACGCCTTAAACTACGTACCCAACATCACATCTTGGATTTTTAGTAAACATATAAAACAAATGGCCCAAATCAGTTTCCGATCTTTGTACCCCAAATCTGCTCTCCCCGTAGACTTCCCAATTTTAGTTCCTGACAATTCCATCCTTCCAATTGTTCAGCCAAATCATAGATTTGTCTCTGGCATCACTCTTTCTTATATACCCTGTATCTGCCCACTCCATCCCAAAACTCAATTTTTTTCCTTAATTTACTCTTTTGACCATTGTGCTTAGAGCATTCTAATATATCTCTTTTATTATGATTATTTTACTAATTTTGTTATACTTACATATTATATGTTATTATAAGTTATTATTATATAAGTTACTATTGTATAATTAATCAGTTAGTATTATTATACTGACTGCCTAGCTCCACCAATGTATGAGATCTCTGAGGATATTTTAGATTTGTTCATTGCCCTATTTTTAGGGTTAGAACACTCCCTGACATATAGTTGCCACTCAATAAATAATTGTTCAAAATGTGTAGATGGATTAATAAAATTATTCCCCATCACTATTATTCATAAAACTTAATTTATCCTTTTCCTCATATAATAAATGTGTTTAAATAAAAAAGCTGATCAAATTTTTCTCCTACTAGCAACTAAAAATAAAGCACAAACTCTTCAGCTTACAAAAGAATTAGTTTTTAAATATGTAAGTACCCATTTACAATTCTGATCTTACCTCTGTTTCTATATTCAGCACACACACATTTCTACACATCTGTCCACAAATAGATCTGGTCTTTTTTTGGCTTCTGCTCATGTTGTGTTTTTTGTTCTTCTATATAATGACTTACCTCTATTTTTTCTTGTTGTCAGACAGTCTCCACATTTCCTAATATTTTCTCTAACCAAGCATTCTTTAGAAATAGGCTCACCTTCCCTTTTATTTCCATAGTAAGGCTTTTGCATCCATTATATAACATATGTGACAGCATCCTTTGAATTAGAATCATTTTTATACGTGCTTGTCTCTGCATTAGATTGCATAGATCTATCATTGAATTTAATTGTCTCTACCTTTATTCTAAATCTCCCACTTTGCCTACTGCACTGTTTCACACAAAATGCTCCAGAAACATTTGTGACATGTAAATATATCAAGATCTGACGGATTTAATTAATATCTATTCAAAGCTCTTTTTTTTTGAGTCCCAGTGACACTGAATTACAGGTTGTGAGGCATAAAGCTGGAATAGTCTTACATTTTTAATCTCAGAAGAATGTGTTTCCCATAAATAATTTTAAAAGTATAGTATTTTCAAATCCAAGTTACATAAAAAGGACCTTGCTTTTTAAAGAAAAAAAGAATTAGATGCCCTAGCCAGTTTGGCTCAGTGGATAGAGCATCGGCCTGTGGACTGTGGACCAAAGGGTTCCGGGTTCAATTCCAGTCCAGAGCACATAACTCAGTTGCAGACTCTTCCCTTGCCTGGGCCCTGGTAGGGGCTGAGGCAACCAGTCGATGTGTTTTTCTCACATGGATGTTTCCTCTTTCTTCCACTCTCTCTAAAAATCAAAAAAAAATATCCTCCGATGAGGATTTAAAAAAAGTATTAGATACTTGGGTCCACAAAATTATTTTGAAAATATTTTCTTATGAAAGGGCACAAAATAGATGGTGTCATGGAGTGTCATTTGCCACTTCCCAGGACAGAAATGTAGTGGTGCTCCAAAGCTTTGCAGCATTCACCAGGAAATGGTGCCACACCAAGCACAAATGCTTTCAGGTAGCGATTTTAAACTTTTTAAATTTATTTCCTGGCACACATGTACTAATTCAT
The DNA here is from genome assembly GCF_000147115.1 of Myotis lucifugus. Lineage (NCBI taxonomy): Eukaryota > Metazoa > Chordata > Mammalia > Chiroptera > Vespertilionidae > Myotis > Myotis lucifugus. The sequence continues at coordinate 8,490,229 of NW_005871084.1, forward strand.
ATCCTAGGTTCTAAGTTTGGTTCTAATGCTTCTCTCTCTGCTGTATAAAGCAAGTCATTCCCCTTCCTGACCTCCACTTCCTTACATGTAGAGTAATGGCACAGGGTAGATGAACCTATGACTTCTGCTAGACTCTAAAATACCAACATTTTCTGATAAAGATAACCTTCCTTATTTTATTGAAATAAAACCCCTGGATCAGTCTGTAATTAGAAGCTGGGCGGTCTTATAATTCATTGCTTTGAAATTGAAAATCTTTGTGCAAGGTATCTATAAAACAAATGTTCAGTTTCCCTCTGGTACAAAGTTAGCAGAGAGCAAACCTTTTATTAGTTTGCCTCATAAATTTTCTTTGTGAATTTCACCCCATTTTATTCTGGGTATTTAGTGAAAGTCAAATTTCAGCAGATAAGCTCATGGCCCCCTCAGCGGTTTCTCATTTGTGGATCTGTGATGGAATAAGCACCTGACCTATGTTTATCTCTGTAGGTAGCTCAGCTTCCATATGGGCTACACAATCATTCGCGACTCCCAGATCTCCCAGGTCTAACTACTGGCACGTCTTCCAGCTGGTAGGGAAACTTGCCCGAGCACCTTCATCAGGAGCCCGGTTCACATGTCCTCAGGTCTGGCCCATGGAGCACAGGCCCCATTACACTTGGATGTGAGATGAATGGACATTACTTTCTGAAAACCTCGCAATGAAAAAAAAAATCTGTACATTCTGCAACTTGCCAGAATGTCTAACATTTATAAAAGATAACACAGTTAATTCATTATTTATAACAGAAAGTGAATGGTGTCATAAAGTAATAATCCAAATTACATAGCACCATCATAGCCACACATTTTTATGAAACAAGTGTTAGTTGGGATTCTCCCTTTCCAATGCTATAGTCCAGTGCTGGCGAACCTTTTGAGCTTGGTGTGTCAGCATTTTGAAAAACCCTAACTTAACTCTGGTGCTGTGTCACATATAGAAATTTTTTGGTATTTGCAACCATAGTAAAACAAAGATTTATATTTTTGATATTTATTTTATATATTTAAATGCCATTTAACAAAGAAAAATCAACCCAAAAAATGAGTTTGTGTGTCACCTCTGACACGCGTGTCATAGGTTCGCCATCACTGCTATCGTCTGTGCATGTTGAGGAGGGGCACTGGGTTACCAGCTACCACATCAATCTTGCTTCTATCTGACCAGAGTATTAACTGCTGAGCGTCCATTAACTTGCTGAGGAATGCACAAAATGTCTTATTTTCCATTTCTGAATTAAACGGTTTGTACTACAAGGCGCTAAAATATGTAAAAAGCAGTAATAAGCTTTTGACTGTTGTATTTTTTACATTTAGGATAAAAAAAATTTGATGTCTTTAGCCACCAGACCAACCAGATATGTAGATATGTCTGATGTCTTTAGTCACCAGACCACAGCGATATGTAGAGGAAGGCTGAATGCGATCATTTGAGATTTGAAAACCTTAGAGAAGTGCGGTTGGGACATGAACATCACAGGGTTATTTTTATCTCAGTGACAGCATCGGGTGGAAGAGGGTGGCAGTATAGCGTGACAGGGGCACAGACGACCCTTTTTCCCACCTCTCCCCACTCCAAAACACAAGTGACCTACCTCCTGACTCAAGAGCCAAATATGGGTATTAGTCAGGCATGTCTGGTTATGTGAGGTATGTTAGTGGTAATTTCCTTGGCAGAGAAGGGATTTATTTCTACACTCCTCTCCTTAAAAGTTATTATTAATTAATTAAATGTTAGAGTCCTTAAGGCCAAATTCAAAGAGCAATTCTAAGACTTACTGCAAACACCATGAAATTTAGCTCATGGCCATCTCAAACAGCTTACATGAAAGCCTCTTTTCCTTTTGACACTGTTTTCCATTAAAATTCATGTGTGGAGAAAGGCATTAAAATGTTTGTGGTTTTTCTAAATGGAAATACGACTAGGGAATGATCTCAGTTCTGGAAGAAACTACTCTAAAATTCTGGAAAAGTCATAAAAGCTAATTTTCCTTGCTTCTTTCCTCTAGTAAAGAAAGGAGGGGCAGACAAAATTTTCAAAAGCGGTAACAAAAAGCCTTTTCATTCTTAGTGCATTTTAAAATTATCCTTTTCTTCTGTAAAAATATTTCTATAAAGGTGGCTCAACCATATACCTCTAAAGTTTAAAAAAATCCCAAGATATTTTTTTTAAGCCTCTGGTAAAATCCCCACTATTTAACCATGCTCACATCACTTTCAAAGCTCTTCCACAAACAATTCCTGATGAGTAATAATTCCCAAGAAAAGTGAATGTGTTTCTTAGTAATTCCTCAGTGTAAATATCATTCACTTTGTTGGCGTATCAGTTCACTCCCTGTCTCTGATTATCTATGTATAGCATTTACTAGTGAAATTACAGGCTAGCTCTGTGTGTGTGTGTGTGTGTGTGTGTGTTTATGCTCCCCAATGTTTACAGATGATAGTAAACAATTTTACATAAATTAGTGGCTGGGGGCCAGGTGGAATGTAATGATGGATCACTAAAGGAACCACCCCAGAAGAGGCAACCGGAGGTATGCTGAAAGATAAATACCTATTAATGCACCCTTCAAAGTATCTTACTCCGGGAGCATTCACAAAACTGTTTTTCTGCTACAGCGGTTTTATGGTGCTTTGACTTGTAGCTAACTGCACAGACACTTAGTGCTTAGGACAGCTGTTCTTTCTTTGTGAAAATGTTTGGATCCCCAGGAGAAGCTCAAATTGAAAAGTTTATTTACATTACTGAGATAAACCCTTTATAAAGTAAACAGAAAAGAATCCACAATCTACGGAATTATTGCATTTACTACCAGGCCTTATTTATTTTAACATGGGGATTCCCTGCAATTATTATTGTTTGCCATTCTCAAATAATGCCCATTTTTCTTTAATTGGGAAGCGCATGTCATATTGATTTATTACAGGGAAATGTCTGCCCGGAATCTTAAAGTGCCTTAATAGTTATGTTTCTAGTAGAAAACAGAGCTTCTACATATCTATCTGCTAACTATTCCCAGAAACTTGGAAAATTAGTAAGAGAAAGTCTAAGTCAGAAATGAATATTTTATAGACTGGCAGCCAAGTTAAGAGTAATGACAAATGAGATAATTTTGCTATTTTTCTTCCTTCTTTGGAAATCATTGAACTCAAAATGTACTAACACTAAAAACTTCTGCCTCTAATTTTATTTTAGCTTTCAATCACATTATCTTAGCTTGTATTTCACTTCAATACATTTTTATCAGAGTGCAATATTGTGATTAGATATATAACCTTGCATTTTAAGAATTGCAGACAAAATAGAGAAGGGAAAATGCCTCTAAGCTACACAGTCTTTGCTTTTGTTGGATGTAACACAATTTGCAAGCAATCCAAATGACTCATATTTAGACTGCTGAAACACTAAAAATCTCTCTCTCTCTCTCTCTCTCTCTCTCAACACACACACATTCTCTCTCATTATCTTCCCATCTTTCCTTTCCTTTTCCTTCTTTCTAAGTCCTCTCATACTCATAAATTATTTTCACCCCAACAATACACATAGATACGTGACAAGAGAGTCAAGGAGTCAATCAGAGAGAATAAGAAGCACTATAAATCTTAGAAGAGTTACACTTATAAGATTATTACATTATCCTTTAAAACTATTTTTGTCAGACTGTTTTTATGAAGTCTTAAATTTTTTATTTTGTTTCTAATTCTTTTGGAAACAATTCTTCAATCTCTATATATGAACATCAGCTTCCCAAGTTATTTTTGTATAAAGTTGAAGACAGTTGTTAAAATTCAAATAAGTTTTGATAAAATATTATGCTTAAAATTTTATTCTTTCCTTAATTTATTTGCTAATTCCACTACAATTAATTACTATTATATCCACTCCAGGCCTGGGATCGCCAACTCTGCTAAACCTACTTACAGTCAATTCAGCTATAGCCAATAATCCTCCTCCTCCTCCTCCTCCTCCTCCTCCTCCTCCTCCTCCTCCTCCTCCTCCTCCTCCTCCTCCTCCTCCTCTTCTTCTTCTTCTTCTTCTTCTTCTTCTTCTTCTTCTTCTTCTTCTTCTTCTTCTTCTTCTTCTTCTTCTCCTTCTCCTTCTCCTTCTTCTCCTTCTTCACTTCATATAAATCCCACATTGGTTCCTTGTCACAAAATGCTAATTACAACTGTGGTTACAGAAAATCTTTCACAGACCATTCTGAGTCTGGTAAAATTTATTTTTGGAATCTTAAGACTGCCTATAAAACCAATTAAGTGCTTATTTTCACCTGTTAGTTTTATAATGTACTAAGTCCAGAAGTTTTAAACTAAAATTTTAAGCATTTGTCTTTAGATTGGTAGCACTAGTCAACTTTTCTAGGTGAGGAGCAAAGTAAAAAGAATATGAAATGGTTTAGAACCATAATTAAGAATTTGGTAAAATGGGAAATTCCTTAACCTTCTCAATAGTAACAATTTTAGGCTCAGATTAATAAAATATGGGATCAACCAAAAGACATTTTGAGTTTACTTTCTACATTTAATTCAACAAACAGAGATCTTGTATTCTAGGATCTCTGCTAAAAATAAGGGACCTTATTTAAAGGGACCTTATTTAAAGACCTTTGATAGGTTAAAAAAAAATGTGTACAAACAGAGCATTACTGGTGGAATAAGCATCATGGAGAAACTCTAAGTTAAAATGTGTTCCTAAAGAAAGAAAGAATGAGAGTATAAAAGAATAGAAGGGATCTCATGGCCAGGGAATATTAATGAAAGATGAATAATGGAGCACACTTTCATAAACATGGTCTGGGAAGGAAAGCTTTCCAGGCAGAATAAATCAGTATAAATTTGGAGCGATGTGATATTAATGTGATTTTTTATTGTTTTCTTTTTTAGTATCTATAAAAAAATCTGAACTACTAACAGTAGGTACCATTGATGATGGGATAATTAGAGTAGCATTATCAGTAATTGTGATCATTATTATGACCAGAAAAAAAACGACTATTATCTTTTCATGGCTGCTTTAAATTATTTTTTTTAACTTTTTTAGTAATAGCTAAGTGAATTTGGGAGCTTTTTATAGGCCAAATTAAAAAATAACAGTTGTGTCTATTGGGTCAAAATAGCATTTAAGTCAAAATAGAGTTTGATGTTCATGGAAACCAAATAGAAAACTATGATCTTTTGACTTGCTGAGAGACAGGTAGTTCTCTTTACCTGGAAAAATACTTGACTGTAAGTTTTGAATTCAGGCTCTACTCTCCTCATTTGAAAAACAAATGTGTGTCATTTTATTTTTTATTTTTTTTTTAACTAATCCAGCATTATTCAAAAAGAAGAGAAGAAACTCTGTAGAACAGTGGTTCTCAACCTTCCTAATGCTGCAACCCTTCAATACAGTTTCTCATGTTGTGGTGACCCCCAACCATAAAATTATTTTCGTTGCTACTTCATAACTGTAATTTTGCTACTGTTATGAATCATAATGTAAATATCTGATATGCAGGATGTATTTTCATTGTTAGAAATTGAACATAATTAAAGCATAGTGATTAATCACAAAAACAATATGTAATTATATATGTGTTTTCCGATGGTCTTAGGCGACCCCTGTGAAAGGGTCGTTCATCCCCCAAAGGGGTCGCGACCCACAAGTTGAGAACCGCTGCTGTAGAATGTGCTGGTAGGCAAAGAATCCCCTCTCCCGCAAAGATGTCCACATTCTAATGCCCAAAGAGAATGAAGGCTGTAGATGGAATTAAGATCGCTAATCAGCTGACGGTGAGATGAGAACTTTATCCTGGATGATCCCTGCAGGCCCAATTTTATCACGAATCCTTAAAGTTCAAGAGGAGGCAACAGCGTGGATGAGAGATGGAGTGTGAGCAGCAGAGGGGCTGAACAAGGGGATGTGTCAGCACTTCAAGCTAGTCCTCAGTTTGTACAGGTTTTTCATGTTGTGATGACACCATCTGTGTTCACTAATTGTGCCCATTGACTTAGGATCCTGCCTTCCCACAGAGACTAGGAAAAAGGGGCTCTGTCTTCCTTGACGGTCACATTTAATGAGATAATCCCTGGTTCCTTCAGGAAGACATTTCTAGGGTGTAAAGGGGTCAAGAGCCATTATTTCTAGGGTGTAAAGGGGTCAAGAGCCATTTTTGTAAAGTAAATGCTTAGATTTAGGATCCCCTCATAGTCTGGTCAACCTGAGGGAAACATAGTGGCCTTCTGATCCACTGTCAGTAGATTCTCCAGATTCTCTGCAGCACATGAAATGCAAGCAATGTCCACTAATAGGTCCTCGTGTCGAATCCAATGCCTTTCTTTACCCACAATATTCATCTTCACATCGTAAGCTTGAAGGTAAAATGAAAAAGAAAGTGAGAGTTCTGGGTTTCTATATTGTTCAAGATATTTCAAAATAGTAGAAGTGCTGGCGATCTCACAGACAGAAACTGCACACAGTCTACGCTTCATATGAAATGAAGTTTAAATTCATCTGTGAAACAATGTGCTGAGGTAAGAAAAATAGATGAGACAAAATGCAGAGCAATCACCAACCTCCGACTGCCCACAGTGATCACAAACCTAGTGGAGTTATTGTTCTTTCTGATTTTGAAATATGCCATATGACTCGTACAAGAGAAGGCATTACTTAAAAAGATGCCTATGTTGGTGGAATTCTATGATATTTTATTTGGCATGTGGAGAAGAGAATAAAGACTCCAATTCTTGAATTATGTGTAAATCATAGAGGAAAGCACTAAAGAAATTGAATTTCAGTGTTATAAATCCAAGGTCTGAGTCCCACCTGTATCTGATACTATTCTGTGAAATTGGGCAAATGAATTAAACCCACTGTTTCTCATTTTTTTTTAATCTGTAAAATGGAGATAATTTTGACTCCATCTGGTCACTTTGATTTATTCCCAGTGAACTCCTTGCAGCAATGCAAAGAATTCTGACTTGCACATCAGGGCCTTTGCATTTGCTATTCTCTGTCTAATCTCTCTTACCCGACACCCACGTGTTCACTCCCTAAGTTCCTAAACGCCTTTATTAAAATGTTGCTCAGAGACACCTCTTCTTATGGCATAAAATGTAAACCATACTCCTCAACTTCCTGTCCTCTTTGGCTGATTTGTTTGTTTTTACCACATAATTATCAGGTAAGGGAGAAAAAAATAATTTTCACTCTACCCTTTTAGATTCCTGGCTGAAACCCCTCCTGTAATAAAAGACAAATCAACAGGAGAAAAGCAATCAGAAATTTAATAACATGTATACTTTCTGTATACATGGGGCATAACCAGGAAAACTGAGTAAATGCCCCAAATGACCCAATCTACCACCTTAAATACCATCCCTAGATAAAGACACACACACAAAATGATGTTGGTGGTGGAGGGAGACAGTTATGGGAGGTGATCAGAGAAAGCACAGTAAACCAAAATAAGGTTGTCATGTAGCTTGAGGTCAATGCCTTCTCCATTGATATCAGTTTCTGGATATTGTCTTCCTACTCTTCCTTATATAGAGAAAGAGACACCCTTACAAATTAGGATTTCTCTAATAAATGTAAACATCTCTTTCAGAAGGGTAATTCCTACTCAGTTTTCAGAGCTTCTCCTCCGTCTGCTCTTTCTTAAAGTAACCATCTCAAGATAATCCTCATGCCAAAGAGGCATATTTTGGGGTGGTATAATCTGTTTCCCTTCAACCATCTAACATACAATGTGTTTTATATATTTATTCTGTTAATTGTCTGTTTCTTCCCACTAGAACATAAATTTCCTGTTGAAAGGATTTTTGTTAATTTGTTCTCTGTAGTATCCTCAGCATTTGGAACAGTGCCTGATAATTATAGGTGATCATCCAATAATTGCTAAATGAATACATCCTTCAAGAGTTATACTTGTCATTAATTGCTCTCTCAGAAACCAGACATCCAGGGCTTGTTAATGTTGTCCTGTCTGAGTATTTTATTTTTCTGTTGCAAGATCAGTTGGAATAAATTGATAGTTTAACTTGAAAGGTGATTTGTCTGAAAGCTAACAGAAAATCACTATAGTTCTTGCAAAACATGCCTTGCCCACTTGGCTGAGTCTTCATTATTATCATGATATCCATCACTTCATACTTCTTGTACTGTTTTTATTACCTGTATGACCCTAAGAGACAGTTAAGTGTCAGACACTGGAGCCTATCTATTACCATGTGTCAATAAACTTCCTGAAATCCTTCTATTTCAAACTGATGGCAATTACATCAACATACTCATAGATAATGGGACTCTATAAAATACCACTATGACCTGCAGCAACAATAACACAAAAAGATGAAGTATTAATCATTATATTCAATTGCATTATTTGTTGGACATCAATACCAGCAGGAAACCAGTAGATCTAACACCATATTGGAGCTAACTTAAGCCAGCATTCCAGTTAAATTGCTCAAGGAACACCCGTTCCTGTCTTCATCCCATATACATACAGGTCGTCTTACCCTCATGTCTTCTCATTTTATTCTCCTCACTTCTGCTCCATTTTAAATTTATCCAATGTGGACAGAAGGAGAGACAGTGAATAGTAATTTCAGCTCTTGGCTTTTTATCTTTTATATTTCTCTTGAATCCATTTGCATAGTCTGGCCCAAGATAGAAACTTGAATATTTCTCAGGCACTGCTCCTACTTAATTTTATTTTCATTCCAATCAGGATTTTTAAAGGTGTGTAGCAGACACGGACATTTAATTCTGCAGCAAGAGACAAAGTTTGCCAACTTGCTGATCAAGGGAAGACTAAGGAAGTTAACCAGGTAGAAGAGAAAGTTGGTTTCCTCTTATGGAAAGGGTCTGAAATAAACAAGGGCTCCAGGACCTCTGAACGAAGGTTAGGGAAGAATCTGACTACAGCTAGGATCATTTTTTTTTTTTTGCCAGAATATAACACTATGTTTACATGAACAGAAGAAAAAAGTGAATAATCAAGTTCTTACATAACCTCACCATAAAATATGGCAATGTAGGGGAGGCAGATTTTTACCTCTACCTTCTTAGGATATTTTGTTTGTGCCTGAAAATGAAAAGAACATAAGACAGATCAATAGGAGAAAAGCATAAAAATTTATGTAAGTTTTACCTGACACAGAAGGCCTTATAAGGAAATGAAGACCCAAAGAAGTGACAAACCCTAAATGTTTATACTAGGTTGAACAGAGATAATTATGGGAAAGACAATTTTTGTCTCTTATCTGGAGAACTATTTAATACAAATATACCAGGAGGCTAAAGGGAGATAAAAATTAACAAGGTCTGTTTGTACAAAATTCTTTTGGCTTAGACTCTCTGTAGAAGAATGTTTTGTTTTGTTTTCCTGATACAGGAGGGTATCTTCACATGAGAGTGTTTATCTCCTGTTTCAGGAAGAAAAGGTGAGATTAGAGCACTCTTCTTGCATCTGCTGTTTTTTAAGTGCCTTTAGCTCAGTCATCCTTATGCCAAATTGGCACATTTTGGGGGGTGGTATATTCTACTATCCTTCATCAACAATAATATTCATATATAAAACTTTTAAATCAAGAGTTATCAAGTGCCTCCTACATCCATATAAAATCTTGTTGATGTGTACTCTTGAAATCTTTTATTTGAAATCTGTAGATTCTACATGCCCTAACCAAAAACAAAACAATACAAAAATAGTTTTTAAATACCTTGAGTGAATTTTACTATTAATTAAACCTCAATTAATTTAATTTTAAAGCAAAGGTAATGGAATAACATAATCTTATAGTAGGGTGAGATAAATGAAAATAAAATATACCTGTTTTCAAGTACATCATGAGGTTGGAACAAAGCCAGATTATATTTTTTAAAAGTCTGTAGAATAGTTGATTCTAAAGCAGTGGTTTTCAAATGAAGAAAAGCTAGATTCCCTCCCTGATTAAATCCTACATTAGCCCTAATCTAAGAAACATGAAAGCCTAGCAGCTCTGAGAGAAACATCTCCCCCAGTAAACACATGTACTCATCAGAAACATTGATATATAGATTTGAATTCCAAGGGCTTGATAGAACACCTGTTGAAAGCCATGGTTCTAAGCCAGTCTTCTTTTTTACTTGATGAAAGAACTAATATTCTTTTGAAGCCACCACAAGATTGTGAGAATATCAAACAGTCTTCAGGAATATGTGCATAAGGAATTGTAGAAGGTCGGTAGCCTTTTGCCATTTGCTTTGAGTGTGAGAGTCATACACCTGCTACAAAGAGCCCTTCTCAAGTGTCAGGTGTCAAGTTAAGAGGGCCAAGTTCTTCCTATAAACATATTCCAAAGCAACTAATTAGATGCCTGCCTGATCCTTGGGGCATACTCTCTAAAAGTTGTACTTCTGAAGTTTGTCCTCATTTTTGTTGGTATTATCCCATTTCTGGTCCCTTAAAATTATGACATTTTAAGTCTAAGTGTGTACTAGTCATCTAAAGCTAGATATGCCATAAAAAAACTTGGCATCTCTCTAAGTTAACTGTAAACAATGAGCAGAGAATAGTGAAGGGAGTGGATTATGCCAACCCAAAATACACATCTTTGGCATAAAGATTTTTTTATATGGTTATTTTTAAGAAATAACAGACATAGCAAAAGCTCTGAAACTGATTTGAAGCTACCCTTTAGGAAGAGACACTTACGTTTCTAAGGGAAATCTCCATTTGTAAGGGCATCGGAATTCAAAATAGTGTTCCCGTAATGGTAAAATGTGCAGAAGGTTCCTCAAAGAACTGGAACACTTTGTTTTTTAATGTCAAATCTGAAATGACATTAATTGAAATATAGAGTGAACCCTGTAAAGTATACAAATGCCTTATCTCTGCAAACAAATTTTAATACTGATGTTTGTCTAAAATATAAATTTTTCTTTCTAATAGCACATGGCAGGGAGGGGGGCATGCAAATTCTGTACATGTACAGTGATTTAGTGTGCTGTCCAGTCCTCTATTGTGATCTTGGGAATTTTAAGAATTATTGACATTTTTTATATCAAATTAAAATGACTCTCAGAAAAAATAAATCCATCAGAGCTCATTTCCTCCAAGATCCTTTTCCACCCTTGATCCTGGTCTCGTGCTTTCAATCTTCCTGAGACAGGGCCACAACACCCTAGAGCGGTTCTCAACCTGTGGGTCGTGACCCCTGAAAATACATCCTGCATATCAGATATTTACATTACGATTCACAACAGTAGCAAAATTACAGTTATGAAGTAGCAACGAAAATAATTTTATGGTTGGGGGTCACCACAACATGAGGAACTGTATTAAAGGGTCGTGGCATTAGGAAGGTTGAGAACCACTGCAGGTAATAGATAACTTTGATTATTTGTTTTTTATTTTTATTGATTTCAGAGAGGAAGGGAGAGGGAGAGGAAGAAGGAAAGGGAGAGAGAGGGAGACAAAGAGAGAGAGGGAAGGGGAGAGGAAGAGGGTGAAGGAGAGGGAGAGGGAAAGGGAATGGGAGAGGGAGAGGGAGAGGGAATGGGAGAGGGAGGGGGAGAGGGAGAGGGAGAGGGAGAGGGAGAGGGAGAGGGAAATAGAAACATCAATGATGAGAAAGAATCATTTATCGGCTGCCTCCTACACACCTCTCACTGAGGATCTAGACCTCAACCCGGGCATGGGGCCTGACCAGGAATCAAACTGTGACCTCCTGATTCATAGGTCGACACTCAACCACTGAGCTACACCAGCTGAGCTGATTATTTGTGTATTTTGTTTTGTTTAATATTATTCCCCTCTTGAGTCAGAAATTTACCGTAGTTATTCTTCTTTAGCAAGAAAAAATAAAACAAAATTCCCTTACCATGGTAGCCCTTCAAATATTCAGATAAGCATTCAGATATCTACCAATGTTTCAGCTATCACTCCGTGAAATACATCACCCTTTCTGCTTTGCTTCAGTATTGTAACATTTTCTTTAATTCTGAGGTTCAAGTTTCAATATTGTGGATGACAGAATGTGCCACTTTGGCAGGTGGAGAGCTCTGAGCTGACGACCACGAAGGAAGACCCAGCAGACTCAAGGAAAGCTTCTCGTGTATATAATATACATGATAGGGGCCTTACCAGGAAGAGCTGGTGCCACTGGATGCTTTTTTTTTTTTTTTTTTTAATCAGAAAGAGTCCTCTGCAAGGCCTGGCAAACATTTGTTCACCAAACATCTGCTCTTCTCATCTTCCTGTGAATGGTCTTCCTCCCTTTGAAGCCCTAGGCCCCACCCCCAGTCTCAGCTCCACATGGCCTTGCTGGACAGCCTTGGAGTCTCAGATTTTATGGGGCTCACACACATTCCAAATTAGTTTTTCTCCTGTTAATTTGTTTTTTGTCAGTTTAATGATGAGGCCAGCCAAAGAACCTAGAAGGGAAGAAGGGAAAATTATTCTATGCTTTTCCAGGTGTGACAAGATCTATGCACAATCCCTTTGGAAGACTATGAGTTCGATAGTTGCTGGCACAGGACACTCATCCAGACATGAAATGAATTTTTGCTTTCTCAAAGCCAGGTCAGCGTAACAGTTACTACTGTGAAAATGGTGTTCCCCATCCTGTGTTAGGACAGTTGATTTTTATATCAGATGCACCCTTATTACCTGTAATTTGTTGCTTTCTGGTCTTTGACCCATTGATTCACTCATTAACTTGACACACATTTATTGATTACCTTCACTGAATGCGCTCAGATCATAGGAGCCAGGCCATAGCAGTGAGCAAGAAAATCACCGCCCTTGCTCTTGTAGCAATGCATTTTTATTGGGTGGGAATGGCTTTCAATAAATTTACATGATGCAAATTCAATTCAAATATCACTGCCACAGTGACATGGAGGATGGGGTAAGGACCTATGACAGGGAGAGCAGGAAGTTCTTCTAGGTCTTGAAGTGATATTGGAGGAAATGTATTCCAGCAGCCGTGAGAATTCCAATCAGAGGCCCTGAGGCCATAAACAGCACAGTGACTTGGAGTAATTGAAAGGAGGCTATTGTGACTTATGTTCCGAAAGCCTGTGAAGCTGGCAGGCTAGGCTCCTGTTGAGTTTTGTGACTGTAATTAGAGCAGAGGAAGACCTAGCCTAAAAGCAACGGAGGGGTGGGGGTGGGGGGGCATGAATGAGTTGAAGCTGAAGAGTAAAAAGGTCTGATTTGCATTTTACACACACACCTCTGGCCTGTATCACAGGATGACATGGGTCTATTGGTCCAGGCAGGCTCCTGCCCCTGGTGAAATCTCACACTGTTCCCATGCGTGCTTGCTGTATTTCTGTGCTGGAAGAGGTTTTATCAGTCTCTGTTTTGCTGTAATGAATTTGTGAGCCTAAACAGAAGCTCACAATTTGTAGTTTCCTCCTATTTTGTCAATTTAAAGAGTTGATGGCATCTTGGGTTAGGGCTAAATTATTTTCCGTGTTTTCATGGAAGCTAATGAAAAGCTTCTGCATGTTTATTGTTTTGTCTTTCTGACTTATTATTAACTATTTCAGGTTATGGCCCATAGAGTGAGGCAGATGTTTGGAAGGGCTAGCTCCTACCAGCCAGAATTTGTGTTTTGATGTCTTTAGTACTTCTGCCTCTTTCAAAAGAAGGACATACCTAGTCTAGCCCTCTGGTTCCAGGAAGAGGATGAGGTACACGTGGAGCAGAGCTGCCCTAGGAGAGACCACCAGGAGTAGAGACCCTATGTGACCATCAGACAGACGAGTAGGCCCTTCTGAGATGAGCAGAGACACCAGCACCAACCTTCAAGTGCCTGAGAGTGAATGTTTATTAGTTTCTTCTACCGAATTTTGTAACCGTTCATTTTTACAGCAACAGTTACCTGATACTTAGTGGGTGAGGACCATGTATTCCAAATGACGAAGAATTACCCCATCTATGCACCAGTAACACCCATGAAAGATATTGCCTCCCACCTATGAAAGAGGGGTAAGGAAGAGTAGAAGGTTTCCCTGATAATGAGTAGTTCAGACTGGAATTCCATAAGATATATGATTTGCGGTTTGCATATATGATCTTTGCTTAGGAATTCGTTACTGAGATTTTTCAAAACAAAAGGCACCTAATTCAAGTAAACGCTCAGGCCAACCTCCAAAGAGAAAAAAAATCATACACATGTCTCTGTTGTTCCCAGTTACTAACTCACTTGCCAGTAATCATTTGAGCTTAAGAAGGCACATAGGTTTAGTGTTGTGCAACTATAATGCCATAAAGAAACTGCTATGAGTTTGATCAGGGTGAAGTTCCTGGCAGCCAAGTCTTGCTATGGGTATTCTGTGCTCTCAGAAAAGTTAAGGACCCAGGAAGGGACTGTATTTTGCCCAATAGAAGGTCAGTGGTAGAGTCAGACTCATTGCAGAACTGGCCCCCATCTTGCTTATTGTGTGTCTTTGGTCTTAAAGAGTCTTTTGAAGAGAGTGTTAACTAAGACATCTGAAGTGTTTTTAATAATAAGATAATAAAAAGAATATGAGATCCTCACAATTGAAAAGAGAGGAGCAATATGCACATTATTATTCTTGCCACTTAAGAAGCCACATCTTACAGGTTGCTTCTGCCTAACTGAGGGGAATCTGGTTTTCAGCTCTGCAGGGTCGGCAATTTCATGTAGCACAGATTGATTTTGTTTCCTCAAGTGCCCTGTTATTCCATTCATACTAAACAGATATATGCCAGAGGAGTAAATGGATTAAAAGACGATGGAGACATAGCTGCCAAGCCAACTGGAATTAATCACATCAATGGTCCATTCATTTTTGTGCATTTTGGAAATAATACGTGGGAAACCAAAGCAAGACAAAAAGATGGCTTGATTAATATAAAATAGAGCTAATTCAGTTAATGCTTACTAGCGCCATTCAGTGTTTTAATGCTCAATCTATAGTTATCTAACCAATCCCCATACCAAAGCTATGATAGAGAGATCGCTATTATCCCTAAAAAGAGGAAGTTAAGGTGCAGTCTGATTAAATATTTGTTCTTTGTCACAGAGCTAGCCAGTGTCAGAGCTAGGATTTGAACCAATGAGACAGATTCCAGAATCCGCCCTTTATTAAGAGTTAGTTGATGCAGAGAGTTGTTGAATCAGGTTAGGCCAACTATGTTTAGTAGGTCTTTATCTCCACCAAGGTGATGTATGCTGCGACAGTAACTGCTAGTTGCTTACTCACTACCCATTCTGACATTAAGAAAACCAAGTTTGCTCGGGGGAGGAGGGGGTAACCATGTGCCTCGCTACAACACTCTGTCCCCAGATTTCTTTGCAGCATGTAGGCCATGCGACACCTTTTGACCAATGAGAATTCAATCTATGTGCTGTGTGTTTTTCAGAAAATTTTGATTTCCTTCTTAGATTCCTTGCTTTGTTCTACTTCTTTTCCCACCTGAAATATGAAGTAAAACTGCAGATGGAAAATACATCTTAAGAAAACTAGGATCAAAACCACATAATCAGAATGTCATAGATGGAGGACAGAGTGATCTGTGACATTAATGGCAGGATAGGGCTGATGGAGTTGTCTTTTCCAATTTCTTCTTGACTGCCGTGTAAAAAAAAGTAGGCAACACTCAATTTATTTATGCCTCTACAGGCAGATATTGTTGGCCCCCCTCACTTGACTGTGAGGAGTTCGAACTCTGCTTGTTTTATTATCTTTGTTCACTCAAGAGTCTAATACACAGCCAGGCAAATAGTAATTGCTCAGCAATATTTCCAATTTGTATTAAATGAATGGAGACTGCCACAAAAAGAGAATACTCCCACCGATATGTGGTCACTGGGAAGAACACAGCTTCTGCAAATAGTTGGAGCTATTGCCAGGATCACATACTGTCCACCTTGAAGGGCCATAGTCATTGAGAGAGCAACAAGGAAGGCCTGTTAGCAATAAGAAGTGCCAAATGGAGGAGCTGTCCATGGGGGTTTAAGTAGGAGTACCATTTTGTGTCAGGCTGGGCAGTGTTACTATTCAGGATTTTCCAGGCAACTTCACAATGTCAAAAGCAGTCACATTTGTCATTTCGAGGGAGAGCGCAGATACTTAATCCTTCAAAATATTTCATACTGATGCAGAGTAAGGAGAACCACACTTGATTGTGTGTCTAACTTGCTCTAAGCACTTTTCTCACATCGTCTCATTTGATCCTCACAGGGAGCATTGTACACATCTCAGTTTATTGACTAGGAGCTTGAGGCTCCAAGTGTCAAGGTCATACATACAACCGGTAAGAAGGATCTCGATGCTACACGGAGGCTTTATGGGAAGCCTGCAGCCTGCACCAGTTGGCCTCAGCCATCACAGCTTACCTCATGATAAACTGGAGGCCCACACACCCCAGACATGGACTCATGACAATGTAAAGACCCACCTGCATGACATCCGTCAATGCTCTGATGAAGTAGGGGCAAGGGACCCTGCACAGATGACTGTGTGTGCTCATCCCCTTGCTCTGACCACAGGTGTGACCAGCTACTTTAGAGGCACTGCTGGATTGAAGGGAATCATATGTTTTATTCAACAAAACATAGTCTTTTGTAACAGAGAGACTCATTCAGAGTAGTTGTAATTTTTACTCAGAGAAACTCTAGAATTATTTTCTGGTATTTAATTTTTTCCATCTTTTAATTTGACTACAGGTATCACTTATTCTGATTTTTTCCCATAGTTTACAGATATCACCAACTTTGCATTCATAAATTGAATATTTTTCTCAAGCTATGCCCAGGTAGGCAGTTCCCCATCCTTTTCTGACCACATTTGGGACTTTTCTACTCACCTGAAGACTTAGACTGGCCCCAGACAGTAGGTCAATCCTGACCTTAGGGCAAGAGAAAATGATGGACACTATCGCTCAGAGGACTTCACTGTAAAGTTCCTATGGCCACGAACTATCACAAATAGGGGACCCAAGTCTTTATCTAGGAGACCCTCAGATTCTGCAGGTCTCTTCTAACTTTTGTTCTTCTGCTGACTGGATTCTTGTCCAGTTTTGTTTGTTTATATATTTGATGCATTATTGTGCGTGTACCTTGCAGGACTATGGATCTTTCCTGTCTATTTTCCATCCCCTGATAGGTGCCCAGAGCCCTGTTATCTGCTGACAGAGTACCCAGTCACACCGTTTGCTCACCAGCTTGTCTCTCTCAGCCCACCTGCTCTGAGATTCTCCATTGCTCTGCTCGGTCTACCTGCCAAGTCCCCACTTTCTTTGTACAGTGGGGCCTTGACTTACGAGTTTAATTTGTTCCGTGACGGAGCTCGTAACTCAAATTACTCGTATGTCAAATCAGAAAGTGAACAAGTGAGACACGTGATGCTGGGCTGATGTTGTGGCGTTCACTGTGACGTTCGCTGTGCCAACTAGCGGTGGGGTATCTGAAGCTGGCTCGTAACCCGAATTTTAGCTCGCAACTCAAAGCAAAAAATCGGCCGAGAGACAGCTCATATCTCAAAAAACTCATTAGTCGGGACACTCGTAAGTCAAGGCCCCACTGTATTCAACTTTTCAAGATAATTAAGCACCAAACCCAGATATACGACAAACATAATAAAGGTTGGGACATGAAACCAAAGCAGGGTTCAGTAGCAGCAGTGTCTCGAAGTCTTGCTCTAACAGGAGTCTCTGCTTTTGTTTATTTCCTACTCCCTGTTTCCACCTCACAGAAAGACAGAAGCATAAAGTAAATTGAAAACTCCATTAAGGGAACACAGCACCTGAGGGAAACCACAGCTTTGAAGAACAGAGGAGAGGACATCGACGTCCATCCTGCTGACCCCTTTCGGATGATCGGTGCTGCACTTTATCCGAGGACTGCCTTGAGGATACAGAAGAAACATTCACTTCGCACGCTGACCTGGGGAATCGGGGGGTAGAAAATCAGCCATAAAACCTAACAACAGATTTACCCAAGGAGAGCATAAAGCTACACATAAAATGAGATATAATCCAACAGGGAGACCCAGGGAAGGAGCTTGGAACTAATTGAGGCTAAACTGAAAGGGGAAAAATAGTACCTCAAGAAGGACATTATGTTGATACAAATAAAACCCAATTAAAATTTAAAAATGAACAAATCACTAAATAGTATAAAATATGTTGGGGTTGTATAATAGCAGGTTAAATATATGTTATTGGGGGGGTGCGGGTGGAGGCTCAGTTGAGCTCTCCTAAAAAGGTCATTGCTAATTCAGCATTACATTCAATGCACAGAGAAGCACAGAATGTGAGAAAATGGAAAGTGTTTCAAGATGATAAAAGTTTGGAAATGGCTGCTAGAAAATCCCATTTTGTTTTTTTAATTATATATATATTCCTCTTCTAATCTTTTTTTTTTAAAGTGAATATATATTGCTGGCTCAGTGGAAACCTAAGTTTCCTTAGAGATCAAATTGAAATTCTATATATGAAAAACACATTTTTGTGAATAGCACACATCTCCTTTCACGATATTCATGCCAGAATTCATCACAACATGAAAAAAAAAATTGGCTGACTTCTGTGTATTTTACAACAGGCTGCATTTGCAAGCACATTTTCATGGCCTCATTCTTGGAAGAACGGCATTTCTTTTCAACAGATATGATCTGGCAGAAATGTTCTTAGAATCTTAATTTAAGAGGTGTAGAAAAGAGGCACGGGCAGTCCGGTTAAGTGACAATAAGAAAACAATTCTGGCTAGATCGGGAAATGAAATCTCAAATTCTTGGCTTCTTGCCCAGGTTCTGAAGGCTCATGCATTTTAGAACAAAATTAAAGAAATGTAATTTAAATAAGTGTTATACTAAAAACTATCCTTGGTCAGAGGAGTAGGACTCTCTGGCTTCAACACTAACTAGGGGGTGTGCCCTTGGACAAGTTACCTGTCTTCCCTCCTCTGAGAGTTCAGCGGGGTTACCTCTGAACACCCCGTGGGTTGAAAATGGTTCCTCGCCTTTCATTCCCACTGAAACTGTCAACTCCAAGTCTCAATTGCTATTAATATCCTTATTTAATAGCTTTTTCTTTGCAATTTATTTTCCCTCTACCCTTATTCTGATTTAATTTCTCTCTATCCCAAATAGTGGTGCCATATTCAACTCTTCCAGTACTGTTATTATTGTATAAGTTCTTTATTAATTAACCATTTAATAATTTCCTATTCCCGAGTGTTGAAATACAAAGGATATCAACCTTGCTTTTCAAAAGCACTCTCCCACTGTTCTTATATTTCATCATTCCTACATGTGAACAGTCTTACTGTCCAGTTCTCTTTACTCTTTGCTTCTTGGATATACAACCCATTTGTTAGAATTCTTGATGAGATATCTGCAATCTTCACCTCCTGTTGAGTTTTCCTTTTTAATTTGTCTATCCAGGTCTTCTTTGTCCTTCAGTACTTGGTTGGAAACTCTCCTAAGTGCCATTTTCCCATCACACAAAGGCTTTTCTGAGCTCCTTGAGCATTTTTAAATATATTTTATTCAAAGGTATAATTATGTTTTACCTTGTGGCATATTATTATTTTATTGTTATTCAGATTCCTTTCCATTGAATTAAAGCTCTGCTTTTCAAAACTTTTGGGAAATAATTTATTCCATTAAGCTAAACTTTCTGGCTAACTGGAGATTCCCCCCTTTTTGCTTTAACCTTTTCTTATTTTAACCATTGTGGATCGAAAATAGATAATATACAGGGTGTCCCAAAATATGTATACACACTTTGAATAATTATATAAAGACAATGCTTATTAAAATATATTTTATTTTCAAGATGTAATAGAATCAGCTGTTAAAATGTGTATACATTTTTCTTATGTTTCCATGAATTTTAAAATAAAAAATGATTATTGATTAGTTTTCTTGGTGGCTTCATATAGCAGCCATTGATAAAAGTTTTCTAGTATTATAAAGTTGCCTAAAATTATGATACTTACTGATAAATATTTGTCTGCCATGTAATTTTATTTTTTGTTTCCATTGCAAATTTTTATTAGTAGTTTGCATTTTTATGGCAATCTTTCTTATCACCACTAATTTGCTAAGAACTTGATAATCAGATATCCATACTTATTGTTTGCCTAAGCACCATGACTATAATGTATTCATGTCGCCAGAACTAGGACACATGGTAAGCAAGGAATCTATATTTGTTGGGGCGGTGAGGAAGCATACTGCAGAGAGAATAATGAGAATTGATTCTTAAAAATGAAATTCAAGGTGTATCATGGGCCTGACAAGTTGGAGTGTACATTGGAAAAACCATTTTGCTACTGAAAAAGAAAATGTACCATCCCTTTTGGCTTGGGTTGGCTAAATGTGCGACTTTCACTTATAACCCCTCTGAGTTAGAGGGTTATTCTAACACCATCTGCTCTGTCTGCTTAACTCACGGGATGTTGTGATGAGCAGATAAAATAATTCATGTGAATATCCTCTGGAAAAGAAAACATTATATAAATGTAAGATATTTAGGTAGGGAGTCTGAACAGCTCATTGTATTGTCATAGACTATGACATTTGATAACATAAATAGCACTTGTGCTATCAAACATTGTATATGAAAAGATCAGCAGTGCCATGCAAGATTTTTTTCCCCCAAATTTGGAAACACTAGGTAACCTCACTGAACAAAATAGAAAACCTGACAAAAGGCATATTTATTGTTCTGGTGATATATAATCCCGCTGTTGGCAGAAAAGGACACACCGACTGGGAAGCTGACAGGACTCAGATATAAAGTATATGTTGCAACCATGTAAAACAAAAAGAGATTTATGCAAAAAAATCTCATTCTCCTGACAAGACTGATAAGAAGGAGGGAAAACCTGAACAAATAGATAAGGACTCTGGTTTGAGATAACCCAGCTAAGTCACAGTGACAGTCAAAATGGGAAGAGCATCGTCCCAAAAGATGATTTCAGCTGAATGATGATGCATTTTGCAGAGATTTGGCATTAATAGGAGCAAATGCAACAGTCTGAGTCATTTCTGGAAGAGAACAGTATCCGTGTGAAAATAGAATGCATGTCCTTTAAAATAAACCCAAACGCATGGAACAAAGCACGCCTGTGTCGCTGCCTACGTCTCAGCAACACTGAATACGTTCGTGCTGAAAAGGCAGGTTTCTGAGAAGTCAATTTCAAGGAGCCGGATTAATACTTAATATGGTAGATTGAAAGAGCAAATGAGCGGGGCTCTGTTCCTGAGGTCACCTGGCTTCAGGTTGCCTTGCATAATTGTCATGCAGGTTCTTCATTCGCACAATGAAAGAACTTAACTCAGATTACATGCGTGATCTTGTAAGCAGTCAGAAGGTTAAGAAGTTAAGGGAGCCTGAGACCACTTTAATCTATAATGAGGATTAACGTCTTAGTTATGTGGATACGTAACAGGCTAAGTGAGCTCCTGGAGCAGATGTAGGTTATCAGAGATAGGGGTGCTCTGGAAAGACGGCAGGGGGGTGAGGAGGGATGTTTGTGACAACAGGAACTCAAAATGCTTGGTAGCCCTGGTCAGTGTGGCTTAGTTGGTTGGGTGTTGTCCCATGGAAAGAAAGGTTTCCAGTTCAATTCCCCATCTGAGCACATGCCTGGGTTGAGGATTTGATCCCTGGTGCGGGGTGTGCAGGAGGCAGCCAATGAATGTTTTACTCTCACATGGTTGTTTCTCTCCCTTCCCATTCCTCTCTCTCTCTAAAATAAATAAAAACAAAACAAAAGGTAAATATCCCTGGAAACTTCAGGCAATGAGGGGGAAGAATGTGGAGAATAGTTTTGTACACATCTTGAAAGACTGGGTGACTTGAATAGTGCGTGTAGGTGAATGCGAAGGGGAGCAGCTGTATTTTTTCACCTCACCAACATAACTAGGAAGAGTACTAGAATTTTCTGCTGTTTTTTCTTGGTTGGTTGAGCCAATCTTTGCTAACTAGGCTCTCGGGAAAGAGTGTCGATAAAACCCGATGTGCAGAAAGAAAATACATAACAGACTTTCTCTACCTGCCCTAGTCATGGCAGCAGGTGTGCAATTGGTACATAATCCAGCGACAGCCGCTCTCTTTTGATGGCAACCAAGCAGACATTTGTGGAAACTGCAGCCTGGAGTTTGATGAAACAAACAAATAAACACTTTCTGAAGGCATGACAAAACAAGGCAAACTTAACAGGACTGAAATCTTTATTTTGGGTATTTAAAATCCATGCCACAGCCTAGGATGGGTGCAGCAATAAGAGGATAGCAGCCATACATGAATTAATTAACAGAGAAGGAGTTTTTGTCTTGTTTTGTTTTATTTATTTGTTTTACATGGAACTATTGGCTGGCCTCACCCAGGGATTTTTTCTCACTTAAGACTTTCGGGGAGAAAGTAGGAGTTACTTTCCAATGTATTATGACCTCACTATTAAACTTTCTCCCTACCATTCATAATTTTACTGAGAGAGAGAGAGAGAGAGAGAGAGAGAGAGAGGTTGAGAGACAGACAGAGAGATTCCGAGAGAGGTACCCTCCATAAGAAACTCACCTGAGAGAAAATGTCATAGAAACAATGGCACAATTTGTGTGCATTGTGAAGAAATATCTCAGCATAACACTAAGGATCTCAGAGAATGGCAGGCTGGAGGAGGTTATAAGAGACTAGCAACAAACGCTTTTATAATCTCCAAGCCTGGAGTTCTTTTTATTCTAGAAGTCATTAATTTAGGGTAGTGGGTGTACATCACCAAATGAATGTTTATAAATCTCTCCCAGAAACAAATATGTTTTATGTGTTTTGGGTATATATGAACTATGTCTATATCTCCATATTATTGTAGTTATACCTGTAGAGTAAACCCTTGATTTTTCGGACCTCCATTTAATGGTCTTTAGATTTAACAGACAAAATTTCTGGTCCATATGTCATATGTGAAAATTAACACCTGTTGATTTTAAAACACTTTTAACCGAGATTTGCTTATAATTAGATTAGCAGGTTGTATTTTTGTTGTTGTTATTAATTCACTGTTATTTTTCACAAATTTTAGTGAATAGGTCTTTGGAGAAAAAAACATTGCAGTAATTTTGCCCACATAAGTAAATATTACATATCTACAACTATAGTCTAAATTTAAATCCAAGAGTCAGCACTCATAAACAATATTCAGCTAATGATTAGCACGTGATCACAGATCATAGTGCACTTTGGGCTGTAATTGGCCTGGCATGACTGTCTGCAGCTGTTTTAACACATATGGCTAATATTCCATGCCCCAGCCATGTGCATTTGTTTACTCATGGTGCAGGCATTTACAACTTAAAATTACTGTAACACATATAGAAAACCTTTGTGAAATTAAACTTTTCATACAACTTAATTTTAAATACAAAAACATGTCTACATAAGTAAAAATAGGTAAATTAATTTGTTAAAGCCGAAAGTCATCTAATCTAATAAAAGAGAAACATGCAAATTGATGATAACTTCACTACGCCCCAAGCCACGCCCACCAGCCAATCAGAGCGACTATATGCAAATTAACCCAACCAAGATGGCGGCCGGCAGCCACGGAGCTGGAGCAAGCAGGAGGCTTGGTTGCCCCAGTGATGGAGGAAGCCAAGCTACCCGCCTGCCCTGGCCAGCTGTGGCCTCCGCTAAAGGCAACAAAGTTTCAATTATAGAAGATAAATAAATCCCAGATACCTGCTTCCAGCCAGCCTCCACTGGGAGCTTGGGTGGCTGGGGGCCATGGCCAGCCTGCACACAGCTATCAGCCCCTCACCCAGGCTGGCCAGGCACCCCAGGGAACCCCCACCCTGAAGGGGCTGTGGCCAGCCTGCAAACAGCCATCAGCCCCTCATCCAGGCTGGCCAGGCACCCCCGCAGGAACCTCCCTCCCTGAAGGGGGTGTGACCAACCTGAAAATGGCCTCAGCCCCTCACCCAGGCTGGCCAGGCACTCCAGCGGGATCCCCACCCTGATTCGGGACACCCTTCAGGGCAAACCAGCCAACCCCCACCCATGCACCAGGCATATAATAAAAGGGTAATATGCAAATTGACCCTAACAGCAGAATGACTGGTCACTATGACACACACTGATCACAAGGGGGCAGACACTCAATGCAGGAGCTGCCCCCTGGTGGTCAGTGCGCTCCTACAGGGGGAGCTCTGCTCAGCCACAAGCCAGGCTGACGACTGCCAGCATAGCAGTGATGGTGGGAGCCTCTCCCGCCTCCTCAGCAGCACTAAGGATGTCCAACTGCAGCTTAGGCCTGGTCCCCGCTGGCAAGTGGACATCCCCCGAGGCTCCTGAGCTGCCAGAGGGATGTCTGACCACCAGCTTAGGCCCGATCCCCTGGGGAGCAGGCCTAAGCCAGCAGGTGGACATCCCCCGAGGAGTCTGAGACTGTCAGAGGGCACAGGCTGGGCTGAGGGACCCCCCGCCCGAGTGCACAAATTTTTGTGCACCAGGCCTCTAGTCTATAATAAAAGCATAATATGCTAATTAGACAGGATGTCCTTTCTGGATGAAGCCGGGGCTGTGAGGGAAGCCTGGTCCCAGGTGCCAGAGGGAAGCCAGCGCAGGCAGCTGGGGGAAGGAAGGCCTACTCTTGCACGAATTTCGTGCATTGGGCCTCTAGTTATATAATAAAGTAGGTTTTCCAATTTTGCTATTACAAAGTACCCTAGACAGGGTGGCTTATAAACAACACATTTATTTCTCATGTTTCTGGAGGCTGCAAGTGCAAGATCCAAGGGGCTGGCAGATTCAGCAACTGGTGAGAGCCCCCTTCCTGGTTCTCTCTTCTCCAAATGTTGTTTGTATTACAAAACACATGTAATTGTACCATATGCATAGCATTTTCTTAGCTTGTCTATAATTTTGTTAGTTGGTTAATAGAATATATGTAGTTTACATATAGATATATCTATTAATGGACAGTATGATTCCAATTATCCTTTGGGTTTCTTTATTAAATCTCAAATTAAAGACTCTTTGAGCTATGCTAAAGTGAATAAAGTGGTCAGCATCTGAAAATTGTCACAGATTGTCATACCTATAATGGGAAGAGGGATACATATACAGCATGTTTTTGCTGGATTTTGTATTTTACTAGATATGCTGCATTATTGCACAGGCCCAAAGAATCACTGTTTTGCCAATTTGAACAGCTGAATGAAAAGTATCAACTCCATCAATAGCCACAAGAGTCAAACCAATTATGTGTTTTGTTTTTTTATTCAGAGTGGATGTCATTCCAAGGAAATAGTTTTTAAGGCTAGATCATAAATTCTGTTTTTTTATTTGTTTACAAGAGATGCATTTATTTTTTAATATATTTTTTGTTGATTTCAGAGAGGAAGGGAGAGGGAGAGATATAGAAATATCAATGATGATAATCATTGATTGGCCCCCACTGAGTATCAAGCCTACAACCCAGGCTTGTACCCTTGACTAGAATCGAACCCAAGACCCTTCAGTCCTCAGGCCGACTCTCTACCCACTGAGCCAGACCAGTTAGGGCCATTTATTTATTTTTAATAAAGAAATGTATTGTTTTGTTGTTGAAAGTATTACAGATGTCCCCTTCCCCCCCAAACGGCCCCCTCCTCCCCACTCCTGCCCCCTTCCCAGGCCTTCACCATACTATTATCTGTGTCCAGGGGTTATGCATATATGCATATAAGTTCTTTGGTTAATCTCTTCCTGCCTCCCACCTCTACCTTCCCTTTGAGATTCATCAGTCTGTTGCATGCTTCACGCCTCTGGGTCTATTTTGTTAGTCAGTTTATTTTGTTCATTAGATTCCACATATAAGTGAGATCATGTGATATATGTATTTCCCTTAAAACTAATAACTAGAGATGTCCTATTCAGCCTTTACTAGAGGATATAGTATAATATAAAGGTAATGTGTAGATTATGATCAAGCAAAATAACCCTAATAACCACTTCTGTTGTTTTCCTTAGGTTTGAGAATAAACCTTTAAAAATTGTTTATCTGTAGGATTCAGCTACTCTCAACAGAAATACATTCCTAATAGAACTTTTCCTTTTCTGTGTCCCATTAAATTAGCAAAACACAAGAGAAATGCTGATTAACTTCAAAGACATGGAAAACATTATCTGTGTTTAAAAGGACAGTGCACTGGAACAAATGAAGTAAGTCCAAGTTTATTTTACTCTGTTTATATTCTTTCCAGTCAATAAGCAAGATCATTTTGCAGAACATGAACTCCAGATAAAACCCAAATTCCTTGGGTACAATTAAAGATACATAGTAGGCTGACCCTCAGCATTCTGCATGAATTCTCTGGGCAGCAAATCACCTCTGTGAAGCAAGGGAACAGGAGCCAGACTGCAATAAAGATCGTGGGGCTATGCCTGATGAAAACACAATGAAATAGGGGTGAAAGGAAAGTGTCAATACAATGGGAATCGAGAAATGATGAGTAGAATTAGTATAGTCATATACCCATCATAAGTCATCGTTTTACTGAGGCTTGTGAAAGCCTGTTTTTGAGATGGCTTGTGGACCCTTTGTAAGAATCACTGATGGTAAACCAATTTATTAAAGTAAGAACCCATCTGTTCTGGGTAAGTTAGACATTGACGTCTTCCTGGTTCTTATAAAGAATGTTGAATAGAGTTCTTTTAGCACCTCTATAGAGTTAGACTGTGAAAGCAAGCTGACTCAGACACGTACAAGCCATTGGTGCATTACCAGAGCCTGGTGTGAAGGAAGAGCCAGAGGTAGATTGAGGTTAAAGATTTAACACATTGGAACAAACCACACCTGAGCAAGAAGACAGAGACTAAAGATTGAAACAAATATTTACAAGTTACAACAAATAAACAAGTAAAAAACCAAACAAGGTAGTAAACTGATCCTTAAATTCAGTCAAGGATGCATGAATGTCTTGCTGACATGTGGATTCCATTAGGGTTCCATAATCGCATCACCAGAGATCATCATCCTCTGTGTCCTCAAGTGACAATATTCTAAACTCAGTGTCTGACACTGATCATAAAAGTGAACAAGCAAACTGAATACCTTCAGAATAAGTATCCTGACAGGTATATTTAACAAATATCTGAGAGCATGTTCAGCAGTTATATAATAAGTCCTAGACAATACTTCTGATTATCAAGAGGTGAAAATTTTACCCCGCTTGTGAATAACTCAATGAGGAAATGTAAGAAATACTTCAGGGGTATTATGATTTTACCACCTGGTCATATTATAACATTTTGGATTAGAAACATTTATTCCAAAAGAAGGAAATTATCATTTTTTTTTTTGGAAAACTAACTATTGAACTATTGATCTATAGTTAGAGTTAATGAAAATGTCTAACTAAGGTGCTTCCTAAAAGAGAATCAGCATGATTTATTTCAAAAAATTCTGGCAATTTCTTAATTGCTTTTGGGACTCAAAGATTGATTTCAAACCCAAGGATGTTGTACTAGTACTAAAATTGGCTATGGGTTATGAGAAAGGGACTCAATAAATGATTTATTTCCATAATTATGTTGGTTAAATTTGACCCAAGATAGTTCATAAAATTGAGTCCCCTGATGGAGTGTCGTAGATTTTGTTCCCTTAAGGAAATTCTTTTGACCATTTCTAGGAACTAGTAAAACTGGGAATCTGGCCAAATTTGATTAGTTAGCCCAATTATGATGTCAGTATATTGTAGCCAGTCAGTAAACCAATGAAAGACAGTCTGGTATGCTGGAAGGAACACGGGGACAGATGATCATTGCAAGTTATTCAACCTCTGTAATCCTCAGTTTCCTCCTGTGAGCAATGGAGGTAACGCTGCTTGTATAATGTGGTAGACACAGGGCATGTAAAAACTCTCAGTACATCGGGGGACCCATTGGAGACCCACTGAAACAGCTGTGCTTTAGAGTCACTTGGGAGAGCTTTTTAAACAAACCTTTGCCCAGGCTGTACCCCAGATCAATCTATAATAATAAAGAGCTAATATGCAAATGGTCATCACTCCCTCATGCCATCATGCCCTCATGCCATCAAGCCATAATGGCTCAGACACTCAACACTGGGGAGAGAGGAATGGGGACCAGCCAGGCTGCGGCCCGGAAGAGGGACAAGCCTGCCCCGAGGTCCCAGGTGCCAGCGCCTGTGGCTACAGCCTGGGCGAAGCCGCCCACCCACGGTCCCCTGCAGCTGCAGCTGGCCTGAGCAAAGCCGGCCCAGGTCCTGGGTGCCTATGACCAGCAGGAGGAGGGAATCCTGGGTCCCAGGTGTGGGGCGAGGCAGGGGCAGTTAGGGGCGATCAGGCAGGCAGGCAGGTGAGCAGTTAGGAGCCAGTGGTCCCGGATTGTGAGAGGCAGTCGGACATCCCCCGAGGGGTCCTGGATAGGAGAGGGTGCAGGCTGGGCTGAGGGACACCCCCCTCCTCTGCCCCCCATGTATGAATTTCATGCACCGGGCCTCTAGTTATAACATAATCCCTAGGAACCAGTGACTTTTCAGTACCTAGAACTTTCAAAGTGTGCGGGGTAATTCTAATGAGCAGCCACCATCTACCTTAGGAAGGGATTTCACCTATTACTTAAAGGAATCAAAGGGCTCTTTACCCTAGTAGTTCTCCAATGCCAGTCTCTACACTTCTGCATCAGAATCTCTTTGGAAGCACATTAAGTGTATACACTCTCTCAGCTCTCTTCAGTTAATAAATTAGAACCTTCATGGGGTTGCCTTTGAGCCTGTACTGTTTACAAGATCCCCAAGTAATTCTGCTGAGTCATAGCTAAAAACCACCCATGCAAAATGAGTTTCCCTGTCTGTTCTCATCTTACAAATGAGCAAAGGGAGATCCGAGGGCAAAAATGATTTGTTCCAGGTCACCTAGCAATTAATGACAGTCATAACAACCCAATTCTCCAGGCCCTCAGTCCAGTTCTGTTGCTAATACATTGTTATTTGTACTGCTGTGTTGATTTGGATTAAAAATAAGATTCGCAGCCCTGACCGGTTTGGCTCAGTGGATAGAGCATCGGCCTACGGACTGAAGGGTCCCGGGTTCAATTCCAGTCAAGGGCATGTACCTTGGTTGCAGGCACATCCCAGGAGGAGGTGTGCAGGAGGCAGCTGATCGGTGTTTCTCTCTCATCGATGTTTCTGACTATCCCTCTCCCTTCCTCTCTGTAAACAATAAAATATATTTTTTAAAAAATAAGATTTGCAAAACCAACTCCTGAGTGCATTAACATGCTGCTTGCACGTGAACACAAAGGTTGGAAAAAAAGTGAGTCCTCAATGGTCAACAAAGTTTAAATTTCTGAAAAAAAAAAAAGCGCAAAACAAAACAAGTAATAGTGCTTCAGAGTTGCAAATTAACAAATTCTTCTGAATCAGTCTTCAACTTCACTGGGTCTCTGAGGAAAATTTTGAAAAGACCAAATCACATCACTTTTTCTTCCTCTTCTTTGCTGAACAATAATTCTCCGTAATATCTGGATTTGCCAGGTGCAGTGATAAGGTTACAATAAAGGCAGTTGAGATCTCCTTTTAGTGATCAAAAAAACAAAGTCTTTTGTTTCTTTGAGATCAGCCCATCACACACTGCAGCCAGCTCTGCTAGGAAGATTGACAGATTGCCTCATTCAGACAGGCTGTTCAAGAGATAGCCTAATAGCCAGTGTATATCAAATCATTTTCAGACAGCAAGAGAGAATGGAGGGTGATTGTTGGCACCTACTGCAATTTGCATTCATGTCACATCTGAAGGTGCATGGGAGTGAAGATCGGGACATTCAAGATCAGAAGTAATGTCTGGCTGAAGTGTTTGGTAAGAAAAGACCAACAAGTTTTAGGTTTATATATCATTTTGCCCTATATCCTTTGCTAGATGAAGGATAATACATAGGGTGTCACCAAAAATGTACACACATACTTTGAACAACTAGAAAGGCAGTATTTATTAAAATACATTTCATTTTCAAAATTGAGTTATCAGCTGTTAGAGTGTGTACATATTTTTTGGGACACCCTGTATTTAACTACCTTTAGGCTGCACCAGAGTTACTTGAACCAGTTTGTTCTCACAAAGAAATATGAGGAACACACTTCTAGTGTAAGAAGAAAAACAAAATCATCTCACCAGACAGAAGGAAAAATTAGAATTTCAGCCAAGTTTAATTCATTGCTTTGTCTAAATCACTGCTAGAGAGATGCCATTTGGAGATGTCAAGCCTGGACTAGAGAGCTCTAGGTTTACAAAGATGAACTTAGGGAACTTTTTTAGTATACACCGGCTTTCTCACAAAAAGATTGCAGACTTGGACTATATAATTATTTCACCTCAAAATAATTGAGTATTTTTTGTTAATGACTGACTTATTTTTTACATTAATTATGAGATGCTTAACTTACTTCACTTAGAAATATCTCAATGCAATAGAGCGGTGTATTTAGACTTTATGATAGACTTATTGAAATATTAAAGCATAAAATGAGCCAGTGTGTGACTTAAAGGCTTCATTCATAAAATAAATATAAAGAAACATATTTAGAAATATACATATATATGTATGTAGATATATATTAATAGGCAGGAGGAAAAAGAAGGTGATGAACTATATATATATATATGTTATTCTTAAATAATTAAGTTGGATTAATGAGGCAATTAATTAAAGGATAGAAAAATAAATTTAAAAACACACTTCTTTATTAAGCATGCCTAAAAGACTGCCATCTAAAAAGTGACATTATATTTTTCCTGGGAATTCTGTGTCACTGTTACTAGATATGTCCCAATGGTGAGGGAAGAGATAAACAAATTCAATTCTATAAACATATAAGAGCTTGTATTACCCTCGTGCTGAGGTTTTTCCTTGAAGCAGTAACAGTTATGAAATTGTAATGAGTTGAAAAAAAGCTTTTTCTACTTTTGACCCCACTATAATTTAGAATTGGAACTTAGGTACACCAAATAGAAGACAAGATTTCAATATTTTGATTCCCCCCCCAAAAAAAGTTTATCCATTTGTTTTGCCCAAGAACTGCTAATCATAAAACCTGTAAAATTTCATGAGACAAGGAAGAAATGGGTGCTATATTGAGGTCATATTTCTGTTTTGACTGTTATTACACTTTACTGTATTAACAAAAATAACAAAGATTCCTCTTCTGGGATGGGATGGGGCTGGCTCGTCCTACCTCGCCACCCACACATCACACCCCAGGTGAAGGAGAAGCTCACTTTAGGAAGATTGTGCCAATTCTGCTGCTCTTCTCACCCCAAAGATCTGCCTCCCTCCACTCTTTGCCTCTCTCCCTTAAAAGTCATTGCATACGATGTTTTGGTAGGCATACCTATGTGAATTCAGTAGGGTAGAAAACGGTGAGTTTGACAGAATTTCTGATTCTTCCCAGAGACTTTGGGGTTTGAGAGCAATGTAAATCCAAGTGGGCAATAGAGTTCTAAAGCACTTTCAATTTTATTAGTGCATTGCATCAAAATTCTGTGTGAAAGATCAAAGTTTATCAGGCAAAAATGCCATTAATCTTAGTGAAGCAGCTCAATGGAGGAAGATTATAAAGTTTTCTTTAAATTAGCTTTTTAAATGACCATTTTGAGCCTGTAAGTGCAGACACTATATTATAATTGGTCAAAATTTGCTTATAGAAACAGAAAAACAGATAAATTAGCTGAGACTTGAAAGTAATTCCATATGTATTTTGTTACTGGGGTCTGGTAAAAAAAATTTCCATTGCAGAAGATAAAAATCTGGAACTTTTGCAGTATCTGTCTCCAGATGTAAAATGCAGAAATCACCTTGGAAAAGCAATAGGGTAGTGAATATATCAGCTACAAGGTACAAGGTCAATAAAACATTTAATGTATAGCAAGAGTATTTTAATATATGTTTAACACACATTGTCTCACTCTTCCTTTATTCTGCATTGATTATTGTCTCACTTTACTTATAAAATGAAAACCATAACATATGTTCTCAGATGTTCCTGTTAGGTGGTTCACATCCAAGCCAATATCAAATGAACTCTTATCATCTCCTGTCCTTTCCCATATTGCCAATAAACAAAACAATATGCACCCAGACCTAGATATTAGCATTTCAATGCATTTGATGCTGATATTCTTCTAAATTATCTCTTTCCAGAAATTAGACCAGAGGGTACTTCCACATTGATATACTTACTAGAGGCCTGGTGTACGAGATTCGTGTACTTGGGGGAGAGGGGGGTCCCTCAGCCCGGCTTGCACCCTCTCACAGTCCTAGAGCCCTTGGGGGATGTCCCCTTAGTGCTGCTGTGGAGGCAAGAGAGGCTCCTGCCACTGCTGCTGTGCTCGCCAGCCATGAGCTCGGCTTCTGGCTGAGCTGCGCTCCCCATGTGGGAGGGCACTGACCACCAGAGGGCAGCTCCTGTGTTGAGCGTCTGCCCCCTGGTGGTCAGTGCGTGTCATAGCGACCAGTTGTCCCACTGTTCAGTCAATTTGCATATTAGCCTTTTATTATACAGGATCATAGACCCATGGTAAGGAAACCTGCATTGTTGAAGACACATGGAATTGAAATAAAAACAACCTTGCTCAGAATACTAGTCCTCCACTTACTGACTGGGACTTCTCACGCTCACTTTTTTTTTTTGCCTTGAACTTAACTATTTTCAATGTTAATGGGAATTCTACCTCTAACATACAAAAATGTTTAGTGTGGCATGACTACGTTCCAGATAGAAAACTAAACTCTGGGGGGCATCAATGTTCAGGAGAGTTAAACCCTCCACCTGCACACATTTACAATTAGAGGAAGACCAGACAATCACAGAAGTTTTATGAGGGGAATTTATAAATATGGGAGTTTAGAGTAGGCTCAAGTGACATTGTTTTTTGAGGGAAGGAAATAGTTCCACAAAACAAAAAGTATATTAAAGCTGAGACTAGAAAGAATGAAAAAAAGAAAATTAGGAGATTAGAACTTTGAGCAGGAGATAATGTCTCCATCTGATGAATATAAGTGTGGAAAATTCAGGTATAAGAAGGACTAAAATATCCAGTTTAGTTTGTGTACAGAATTTTTTAAAAGATGGGAATATATTGGGATGAGGGGTCCCGGGTTCGATTCCGGTCGGGGGCATGTACCTGGGTTGCGGGCACGTCCCCAGTGGGGGGTGTGCAGGAGGCAGCTGGTCAATGTTTCTCTCTCATCGATGTTTCTAACTCTCTAACTCTCTCCCTTCCTCTCTGTAAAAAATCAATAAAATATATTTAAAAAAAATAATCCAGTTTAGTTTGTGTACAGAATTTTTTAAAAGATGGTAATATATTGGGATGAAGAGAAATACGTTCCTTTTATAGTTCTTATGAGGATTAGATATAATGTCTAAAAAATATCTACCATGTAATAAGAATGCATAAGTTAATTAAGATGGTCATTACACAATCTATTGCATGAAATCAGGATTTAAACTAGAATTTTAATATAATTTTGGAAACTCTATATAACTAAAGACCATTTAAAACCACTTTAATTTAGTACCGTGACTCTAAACCAATATAAATCTACTTAATATCCATATTAACTAAAATAGCAATGTAAACTCATTTCTAACTTGGACTCACATTCCTCTGGAAAAAAGGATTTTAAAAAAGGATGAATAAATTTAAAAGCTAATGTAAAACTGAAGAATTCAATTAACTCATTTTAATAATATGTGACTAAAATAATTTAGTTTTTTCATGAATCTTGGAGCAAATGTCATTATAATGATCATTTATGTAAAAACAAGACATTAGAGCTGTCAGTGGATGCCATGAGAGGGAACAAGCAAATAAACAAATACGCAATTGCCACTGGAACTAAATTACATAATAGAGCTAATCTGAAATTTTTAAGTGCCCATTTAAAAAAAATCCAATATAAATGAACAAAACTACAAGCTTCTCCTGTAGACAATTGACTTGAGTTTCTAATCTATCTATATCTCTGTGGCATAGTACAGGGAGAACATCTGTAGATTGATTTGCTGAGTTTCATGAAGTACTAGCACTGACTGTCATTGGAAACAAATTTAACAATTCCCTTTTGCATTGTAACATCCCTTCTGTTTTTCTCTTTCCCAGCCCAACTATTAAAAAACACTCCACACAGTTCTTGTAACATTTTGAAGGTGTTTATAAAGCTATTAACAATCCTTTCAAATTCCTCCCTCTAAAGTGATTCACTTTTACGCTTGCTTTGGAAAACAATATTTCACATTCAACTTTATTGCCAACAAAACATCAACACTAGCTTAGGCTTTTATAATAATTAGAACCAAAATTACTTTGAGTGTTATTAAATTGAAGAATTTTAGAACTGGATTATTAAACCAGAATCTATTTTTAATTCCCAATCCAAAAGAACATCATTAAATCTAAGAAGGCACTGAAGATAAAATGACTGTCGATGGATGATTCAACATTTTATAAATTTTTGTTGGCTTATTTTTCATTAAAAGTAGTATAAGAAAAAGAAGTGAAATAGTTGAATAGATTGTTTTCTTATTTGCATTGTGAAATATTAAAGTAACAAGCATTGAAAAGATTAAAGACAGGCAAAAATAATAGTATTTCAGAAAAACTATCTTTTACACATGAGGAAGCATGACTTTAAGAAATTAACCTACTTCCTATTTCTTTAAGACCAATACTGATTAAAATCTTAACTAAACCTGCTCAAAATATTGCCAGCAGTAAACAGAGCGAGCACTTTGATATCTAAGATGTTTTTAACCCCCAAAGTAAACCTAAGTTTATACACATATCTATATACTCATATAGTCAATAATTTTGAAATCAGATAATGAATAATTTGAGTCAACAAAAATGGTTTGGGGTTTAGAGTATATAAATTTGTTCTTTCCCATCTTTTGTGTATGAGATCTTTTAAAAACATTTTTCTTTGGAAATAATTTAAAACTTACTGAAAAATTGCAAATAATAAATATAGCTAAGCACTGGAATTTGTGTGACTCAGAGGGAATAAGTAGATAGGAACTTCAAAGTAAGGAAAGGCAGACAAAAAAGTAGTGAGGAGGAGGAGAGAATGAGAATCCAGAGAAAATCATGGGGGCTATTTCTAAAAGTGCGCAGTCCATGTTTTGTTGTTGTTGTTTTTTAACTAGAAAACTACAAAGTTAATGGAAATTTAACTTTTTAAATGTTTTATACTATACTTCACTTTTGAGATTTGGTTGCCTCTTCAGTAAAGATTTTTATCTTGCTTTGGTTATACTTTGAATGGAGACAGTTGGTCCCTCATTGGGTCTCCTGTGAAGGCTCCAGCTGCAGGAGCACTGATCCAACTTGTTGATTTCAAACCTACCCTTCTACCTGAGACAGAATGTTCCCAGAGCCTCCTATTCACACTTTCCTATGGACAACTGGCCTTGGCATCTCCTTGGATTTTGCTGGAATGAAGTTATGCGACTCTTCCCTAGACAAAAGTCATATGGATCAACACAGTTGACATGCACAATTGGCAAAGCTAGTAGGTAATAGTCCCTCGAAGGGAATAATACGCAATTCTTTCCTAGTTTCTACATCCAATACGGCATCCTGTTGTGCTCCTGTGTTCAGTAATTCCAACAAGCCAATGGATTTCCTGAGGACAGAGACTGTGCCTTGTATGGGTTTGTGCCCTTTCTATAGCAAGAGCTTTCTCTATAGCGTGTAGAACCTGGGGAAAATTTATACTGTATGCTTTCTGCCTTCACTACTCCTGATATTTTGGTAAAGATTATAGTGAACTAAAACAGGTGTCAAAGATGGATTTGAAGACAAACAAAGCAAGATAAAAACAACTGGGAAGGAGGGGATTATGGAAAGGCCAATTGTTAAGTGCATGGCCCCTTGCCATTGTCAACTGAGAGGATGGTATTTGTGGTGTAGAGCAGATTCAAGCTTAAAAAGAAGCAAACTCTAGATGTAACTGTTTCTTTTCCTTTCTCAAATGCCTGCAACTCAACATTCCACAAAACTCAGGGGATAGAGCAATAGACCTGATTTATCATCTCCCAGTGTCTTTAATACCTGCTGCCTTGTAGTGAATTATTGTGATGTGAAGAGTTGGTGTGTGTGTATGTGTGTGTCTAGCACTTTGAGTTGTTTATTTCTATTTAACATAATTTCTCTTAAGACTAGACAAAAAGAATTGACATAAATGTTCAGAATTGTGGATTTATGAAATAATTCTGAAATCTCCAAAGAGCAATTCAATATACTCATTTGTGCTAAAAGACAGGTAATTTTTCATTTGACATATTTGTTGGGATGCTGCATACTTGTACTCAGGGGGTACATTTATCATCAAAGATAGTGTGAATGGAAATCCCTGGGTTAGTACAACATGGCAGCCCTGGGGTTTTCAATGGAGCCAATAAATAGCACTTCTTTTTCCTGCCTGAGTTATGAACTAATTGCTAAATGAGAAGCAAACAAACTAAATAGTCAATAGATAGATAATGAAAATTATCACTCTTGTAACTTCTGAAAGCTAAGATATAGAATGTAACTCAGGGCAGAGTTGATACTGAGAATATTTAACAATTCTAAGGCAAAGGCTTGGGTTACCTAAAATGGTAGTATCCAAGCATAGCAGCTGTATGGTCATACCAGGCATGCCTGTTGAACATCTGCTCTATGTCAGAATGACATTGCTCAGTCCTACTCACTAGAAAAGTCAAGTAAAGACAAGCCCCCTGCCCTGGTCAGCATTGCTCAGTGGTTAGAGTATTGGCCTATGCACCAGAGGGTCATGGGTTCCATTCCCAGTCAAGGGCATGTACCTGGGTTGTAGGTTCGATCCCCAGCCCCGGCTGGGGTGCATGTGGGAGGCAACGGGTCAATGTGTCTCTCACATCTCTCTCTCTCTCCCTCCCTCCCTCTCCTTCCATCTTTCCTTCTTTCCCTCTCACTCTCTGTAAAAACCAATGGAAAAAAAATATCCTCAGGTGAGGCTAAAAAGAAAAAAAAAGACAAGCCCCCTGAAGAAAGTTAACAAAACAGACACATCTTACCCAGTTACATGTTGGTCCTTGTGGAATCAGATGGAGAGAAAGATCAAATAATTCCTTCCTCTCTATCCAGCCCCTCCCAGGCTGCTCAGGACCCTGGAGAATTTAACTCCACCCGCCAAGAAGGAGGACCACCGACTTTGATCAAACAACCGCGATCAAGCCTTATCCATGAGAGAAATAAAGGCTGAGACACGAGCTTAGAAAGGCTTAAGAAACATCCCTCCTCTAGAAAGGAATGTCAGGAGAGGGCGGCAAAGTATTCCTTCCTAAAAATATCCAAATTCTCATCTTTAATGCTATGACATTCCAGCCTGGATGAAAGAAACATGAAAGCTAGGGGAAAACTAAGTCAAAGGAATGGAACATTGACCCACAACTATACTTGGCATGTTATATTGTTTGGACATTGATTTAAAATGAACACAAATATTCTTTGAAAATGTTTGAATTCATTACCCCCCAAATATAGCAATTTTATCAATTACTAGAGTCCCTAAAATGTTGCATAGATATAGATCCCAAAAAATGTGCATACACACTTTAACAGCTGATATCTCAATTTTTAAAATGAAATTTATTTTAATAAACACTGCCTTTATAATTATTTTAATAAACACTGCCTTTATAATTATTCAAAGTATGTGCATACATTTTGGGGGTACTATATATATAGTATATATGTGTGTACAATTTTATAACTAACATGTAGAATATATAATGTTATATAAATAAGCTCTTGCTTTCTTTTACATTAACTTTGAAGGCCATTTTATATTTTCCACATATTTAACATTAAAGATACTTTTATCTCTCAAATGTTTTAATGATTTAGAATACATACATCTTAATAATATTTAACAGTAAGAAAACAACAAATGCCAATAACTACAGGACACTTGAAATGTGGTAGGCACTGTATTGAGTAAATTACATATATTTATTCTTTAATATTTGTAATTATTGTATAAGGTAGATATGGCTGTTGTTCCATCTTACAGAGCAGGAAACTGAGGCACGAAGTACATTTCCATAGGTCCCTCAGTAATTTTAGGTGGAAAAGTTGTTTCCCAGTGGGGCATGGATAGCAATTCTTAAACCACTATACCTGTATTCTGAAATTAAACAATTACG
This sequence comes from Myotis lucifugus, assembly GCF_000147115.1. Classification (NCBI taxonomy): domain Eukaryota; kingdom Metazoa; phylum Chordata; class Mammalia; order Chiroptera; family Vespertilionidae; genus Myotis; species Myotis lucifugus. The sequence goes on from NW_005871084.1 coordinate 8,528,455, forward strand.
TAAAGGGATTGAGGATGATGGAAGCCAGCCCTCTCAGTGTTGGAATGGGAGCTGACACATAACCTGGGGAGGAGGTTGGAATGATCCCATGGTTATGGATTAGAATTGGATGAATAAGTATGAGTTCATGCTTAGCTTAACACACATTTAGATGGCTACATATAGACACATTTCAAGATAATAGAACACACATAGGTCAGTTTACACACACATATCACCCAGTTCTTGGTTTGTCATACTATTCTCCCAGAGTAGGAATTAGGACTCTTTGGAGATATGACTGACTCTAGGACTGGGTCAGGGAACATATGAGAAAACCTTTGTAGTCCCAAAGAGTGAGAAATTCTCAAAAAAATAAAATAAAATAAAACCCTGCAATAATATCAGCAGGGCACAGGACACAATGAAAGATTACCAATACTCAAAGCTGGAACCGTTTGAACACACAATAAATAAACTATAATTGGATTTTAACTGAAAGTGTATAATAAATATCCCAGCATCAAGACTGATCCTACAAAGGAAGGTTGAAACTGTGGGATGACAGGGGTCGTACTTCCCTTGAGTATAACTAGAAAGAACACAAAAACAGAACAGAACTCCCTCGCTCTCTCCTGTCCCTGTTCCCTCTCACCCTGTTGATTTTAGTGTCTCAAGTCAGCTTCTTTACAAAGCAGAGCTTCAGCCTGCCAGGTGTTTTCACTTTTAATGACTATTTTCCTTGTGAAGTAAAAGCCAAGATCTCCTACTGAGAGAGAGGTGATTTAGGAAATATAAATGAATTAACAGGACTAAAATTAAGAAGAGCTGCTCTGGAGCAAATAATGGAGATGAGACTTTTGAACACTATTGAAGGTTGAGCCGGGAGTAGAGGCAGTTATTTATAACGAGACCCATTTTCAGTATCATGTTTGCAATTAGGTTTCTAAACTATTCAAAAGCAATCTCTAAAGTCTTTATTTAACAAGATACACCCTTTTTCCTCCATTCTGACATGCTTCCAACTGTACAAGGTGCCATCATTTTAGCAACTGCTTTTCACCCATTCATTCAATAAACGTTCTGTGGTCTCATGGAGCTTATGTTCTAGTGACGTGGGGGAGTTGCTGATAAAGTAAATAAGTAATTAGGATATATTTCAGGGGATGATCACTTCTATTGACAAATATGCAGCAGGAAGGAATACAGAAAGTGAGGAGGCTGTGTTTTCCCATTGTAAATAGGTTGATAAATTAGATATTAAAATAGTAGCTTGGGGGCAAAACCTAAAGAAGGTGAGACAGCAGGAATGCCCATTATCAGGAAGACAAATACCAGGGCGACAAATACCAGGGCACAAAAGAGCAAAGAATCCTGTGTAGCTGAAGTGGAGTGTGCAAAGGAAGGGAACAGATGAGTCAGAGAGATTATGAGGGTTCAAAATGTAGGGCTTTAGGAGCCATCACAAAGACCTGACTTTCAGTCTTAATGAGTTGGAAAACCATGGGAGGGTTTTGAGCAGACAGACAACATAGTTTGACATGTTTTTTAAAAAGATCACTCCAGCTTCTGTATTAAAAATAGACCGTAGGAAAGTAAAGAAGAAAGCAGGGATATTACCTAGGGCACTATTTTACAAAATAGACAAGAAATATTTGTAGCTTGGTCCAGGGTGGTAGCAGCAGAGGGGATTGTTACAGTTGGTTGATAGAGGAATGCAATTATCTTTGGTTTTGGACAAAGCATCTGGTATAGGACTGGTATAGAGATGCTATTATCTGAGGAGACAGCGGATTGGGGTGATTAATTCAATTTAAAAAAAATTTTTGAGATGCTTATTATACAGGTAGAGACACTGAGTTCACTCTTGCATATTTGAGCCTGAAGTGAAAGAATGAAACCCAGGCACTAGATATAAATTTGGAAAATGTTGGAATATAAATTAAAGCAATGAGATAGAGAAAGAAAACCAATAGAGTAAGTGTATATGGAAAGTAAGTAGACCTGGGGCATTCCAAAGGTAAGGATAAAGGAGTAACAGGTAAAGAAGACTTAGATAGATCAGTGGAGATATAGGGGCAAATCACAAGGGTGGGGTAGTTAGGAACACAAGAAACAGTTTCTGAGAAGACTGAGAGCTCATGGCTTCAAACACTACTTATAGGTCAAATAACATGAGGAATCAATGGTTTAGCAAGGTGAAAGTCACAACATCTTTTTTGAAAAATTTTTGGTTGAATGGTTGGATGAAATTTTGGTTTAAGTGGATTAAAGAGAAAGTGGGATGAGTGGGATTGGAGACAGTGAGTCTAGTTCAGCCTTTTTAGAAGTTTTGCAGAATTGGGAAAGTTTCTGAAGGGAGATGTGGGGATCTAAGAAGGTTTTTTATAAAGCAGAGATGTTATAACACATTTGCTGGTGAAGGTAATGATTCAATTCACTGGAAATCTGATGATGCATAAGATAATGAGGAAAATTTCTGGAATTATATACTTGGAAACATGGGATGGAATAGTATGTAGTGCACAAGCTTAATTGTAGACAGTGGCAGAAAAGACATCTAGAATCATAGGATTGGCAGCAGAATTCATGGCTGGAGAGCCTGCAGGTGGGAATTGTGCTGTGAGGAGCATAACTTGTTGAAAAGATACTTTAGGTTCTCTTCTGATTGTCCTGTTTTCTTGGTGAAGCAGGAAACAGTCACATGAGAATAAGCTTAGGGGAGGAGGTGTTAGGTATTTGAATAGAGAAGCAAAGCATCAGCTCATCATCCAGGAGACTGGAGAATGAATACGTTAGGAAAGGAGAAAATAATGATGGAAACGTTAGTAGCTTTTGGAAAAGAAAAACTCTCCCATGCTAAGTATGTGTCAAACATGAAGCTTTAGAATCACACACAAAAAAAGGATGTAGACTCAGGTGAATATGGCAATGCTTACTCTCAAATATTCTGTGCTCTGCATCCTTCCAGACTTACAGTCTCTGCACTCTCTTCTTTAATCAGAAGCTGATCACAGCCTGTAAATCAAGCTCTCAAAAGTTTCAGTTTTGAGTCTGGTGTGTATTGGAGGACCCTGATACAGTCTAGTTTGGTAGTATTGTTTTATTGATTGGTTCATATTTGTGATTTAAATATGCATTCACGAGCTTACAAGATCTCTGGGTTCCAAAGGGGTGAGTTGCTATTGATTCCAGTTGGTGCCAGCAGAGGTCTTAGATACGCACATGTGAACAGGGACCTTCTAGTGAGGGTCCCAGGGAAGCTCAGTGAGTGTGGGGCCAAATGGACAATGACTAGCTTAAGGCAGAAGTGATGCAGGTTAATATTTGTGTTGCAAGCAAATTATTATAACTCCAAGAAAAAATATATAAAAAAGGAAGAGTTGGACTTGATTCTTTTTGCATTCTTCCTTCTACTGCTAACATCTTAGAAGAATATTTTAGTGTCTACACATAACTGTGCTATTTATAAATGATTGCAAACTGTTCTAAAAGGAATATGTTCTTGAAGTCACTTTAAAGTATCTTTTCAACAAGTTATGCAAATTTATTATAGAATTTATCTTCCTAGACATTTTAGTATTATTTTAGCAATTTCATATATTGTCTGCTTGAATAGGGACACATTTCTATGTCTCAACTGCGTTTTCTGATTGTGCAATGCAGTCATCACAATTTACTTTTCATTTGTGTTAACAGTGTTGGAAATTAAATAAATTGCTCAACTTTTAACATTTAATTTTTAAATACATAATAATAAAATGTAAACATAAAAAGCATATGGAATATATATGTCTTAGTCCATTGGGGTTGCTAAGAGAAAAAAATGCTGTAAGCCAGATGGCTTAAATAGCAAACATTTATTTCTCACAGTTCTGGAGACAGGGATGTCCAAGATCAAGGTGCTAGCAAATTTGATATCTGGTGAGGGTCTGCTTCCTGGTTCATAGATGACCAAATTTCTCTTCACTTGTGAAAATGTCCTCTTAATTTGTTCACATGAATTAAATGACCTTGTTTATAAGAAACCGCTCCCAGATCATCTGTGTCAGCTTCAAACTTTATCAGCTTGTTGCAGAACTTTGGCTGGAAATAATTTGCCTTTCTGTCTTCCAGTGTTAATATTTGAGAGACAGAGTCCTTTCAGATTCTTTAAACTTTCAATTAAACCTTTTTTTATTTTCTCTTCTGGGGAAGCTTGCAAAACCCTTTCATTGCTCACAGTATTCTAAACCTGTACCACATGACATGGTTCCCTTTAGAAACACTGGGCTGAATCCTCAGAGGCTCTGCTAGTGGAGACAATGCAGGACACCAGGCCCCGATTCCAACAGCCATGCAGGCATAGGCTTGCATATTCCAATGGGAGAAGAAACATTTCATCACTGCTCATTGTGGACATGCATCCACCAAAGCCACCCAGCATTTCTGGCATTTTTGAAAGTTATAACATCACAGCAATTATTAGTTGCAGTGGAGCGGTCAGAAAATCTCAGTATTTGTGTAGAGCAGACCAGAGTGCTAAGGGAAATCAGGGACAGGAAGTCGTTCTGTTAAGGTTTGGAAGGCAGCCATGAACAGCCGACTCCAGAAGGATTACTTCCAGACATACAGGGTCCTTCCCAGGGTCCTTTTTTCCTGTAATTGTCCTCAACTTGATTCATTCTGGGGGCCTGATTTACACAATTCTCCACAGGAGGTTGGAGAACATGAGAGAGAATAACCTGATTGCATGTATCCAGAGCATTTCTTTCTTGCATAAGAATAACCAGAAAGCTTAACTAATAATAATAAGTTATTGTTATTAGCAGAATGAGGTCTGAGACAAGAATGGTGGGTAGCTTTCATAGGTAATAAAATGTAGAAAAGTATACGTTGTCTGTACTGTTGAAACAAGTCAAGATGAAGTGAGTGCAATGAATCACCTGTCCAGGTGAGAACTAGGTTGCCTTCAGGAAGTTTTCTCTGTAAGGCATGTCCTTCAGCTAGTGGGTTAGTGAGGATTCTTGTTGGCCAGTATCACAAGCCAGGTCTCACCAAAGTGAGGGAAGCAATGGAATTTGTTGTCAGGATTGTGCCTGGTTCAAAGAATTGGGGAGAGTAGGAGACCTGAGCCTGGAGGAAACAGAGTGAGAAACCAAGTCCGATGTCACGGCACTAAGTGGGTCTATTGATGCTGCTGTGACCAGATGACACACCAGGGCTGGCCCCGGGCACTCTGGCAGCTTGAGGAGCTTGGGTAAACAATGAATACTGGGAAGTTTAGATTGTGCTTTTTGTTATATAAGCAAGGAATTGTTAGGGAAGGGAAGCAAAGAAGAGGAGAGGAAAAGAGGGAAGTGGTAGATTTTAAAATCCTCTACCTCTTGCAATTAGCTCGCTTGTCATCTGTTGAGGCTATAGGCATGTGAGTAGGGTAACATCTTGGTCTTCAGCACACTTACACTCCAGTGTGAGATAATGGTTCTATGAACATAAGTACAGCTATGTGGCAAGTGCTATAACTGAGGCTTGAGAAATGTCATATAAGGACTTGGAAAATATTCCTAAGACTTTTGAGAATTTATGAAAGAGGTGTATGTGTGACGTATACATTTAGCATTTGCTCATACAATTGAAATTGGCAGTAAGTGAAGTGAGTATTCAACTCAAGCGGGAAAGAAGAACGTAACAGTCTCATGAAGGAAGAATAATATGGATACAACATAATTTTTTGTTTAGTCTTTTGTTTCTTAAAAATAACCAGCTTAAAATAATTAATGTATTTTTAAGGCATATTTTGGGGTGGCAAACTCTGTTTTCTCTCACAACTTACAAAAGAAAAAGCATATCTCCCACATCATAAATGTTAGTAGAGCATAAAAACCTCTGGGAATCAACAAACTTACAGTTTAATGATTGGTCAGGAGAGTCTTACTTAATAAAGACAGTGCATCTCTTAAAGACCATCTTATGAGTATTCCTATGAAAGGCAAGACACAGCTTTGAAAATTGAGCATTTTAGCCCACTTAAATAATCTGAGCTTAGTTTTATAGAATGGGGTGAAATGAGTGAAAAAGTTTAGTTAGTTCCAACCTCCTTCATTGTCAAGGGTTGACATGGTTACTGGTGGCAAGTCCCAAGAGAACAACAAAGGATGGCCATGGCGCAGGAAGGTGGCAATGCCTCGGTTTCCCTAAACTCACAGCCAGGCATCAGGCTCTGCTTTCTATCTCAGAATGAGAACGTTTGAGAATCGCAAAATGATGTTGAGAAATATCAGTTTGTCGAAAAGTTCCTGTCTTGCAGCTCGGTAATGAGAAATAGCTTGGAAAGTATGTTCATTCAACTCATGATTAATTCCATGTCGCAACTGCACATATTTTATGGCTTAAAGAAAAGATGAAACATTCAGCCTTATTTCCGATAGCCAATGTTGCAATTTTGAAAATTTAATATGTGTTAGTCATGTCATTGTTTTATACTTTCTAGAAGATTTATTCAGATGTGAGAAGAAACAAGTTCCATTAATTTTTTAAAAGTTATTGGCCAGTGATTAGTTTATTGTATAGTGACGAGTACATGTAGGGCAATTCGAAAAGGTGGCTTGTAGTGGCCAGCCATGTGTATAGAAAGGAGCAAAAAATGGATATACAGGAAAATAATCAAGAAACCTCTGCTACCTGGTCTTTGCCCAACTTTACCTTTTGAGTGAGTCCTTTCCTGATCGCCTTTATTTAAAAGTAACCTTCTCCACTGCTCTCTCAATTTATGTATTTGCTTGTCTGCCATCTCCTACAACAGCGGTTCTCAACCTTCCTAATGCCACAACCCTTTAATACAGTTCCTCATGTGGTGACCCCCAACCATAAAATTATTTTCGTTGCTACTTCATAACTAATTTTGCTACTGTTATGAATCGTAATGTAAATATCTGATATGCATGATGTATTTTCATTGTTACAAATTGAACATAATTAAAGCATAGTGATTAATCACAAAAACAATATGTAATTATATATGTGTTTTCCGATGGTCTTAGGCGACCCCTGTGAAAGGGTCGTTCGACCCCCAAAGGGGTCGTGACCCACAGGTTGAGAACCACTGTCCTACAAGAATATGAGCTTTGTGAAGGCAGCAACTTTGTTTCTTTTGAGTCCCCCAAGACAGTGTCTGAAATGAACACAAATAAGTTATCAAAATAGATAAATCATTTTAAAATAAACAGGAAAAATACCAAAGTACTGTCTCAAAAAAGAAGAGTTTAGTAGCCCCCCAATTTTTTCTTTTTTTCCTATTTGTAACAGATAATTTTTATTTAAATGGAAAATATTCTACAGTTTCAAAAATGGCAATTTAATAAAGTTACAAGAGTATGAATTACAAACCTAAGAAAAATAACACAAATTATACTACAGGCTACTTAAGTAATGAGTAACAAAGACATAAGCACACCCCTAAAAGACTCAGAGAAAACTAATGATGAAACAGGAAGGAAGGCACCTTGGATCATTTGCACATCTCCAGTGATGTGGGATGTGAGTCACCTCGGAGTGCAGGATGGTAGCGGGCTGATGAGTGATACGTGAATCATGGTAACTTTTAAAAAATATGGGGACTAAATGGATTTTCTGCCAGCATCACTCTGTATTTATAATTTTCTTGAATCCTGGATAATTGGTTCCTAGCGTCTCCTTAGAGATAACAGAATCCGATTCAATCTTACTTACCTTTGATCTTGCCTGAATATGTAGACAGTTCATCTTCTGAAAAGGTGAGTGGCTTATGAATTCATGCCAGAGGAATGTGATTAACTATGAACCAGCTCAAAGGCAGGTTTTCAGATAAAATTTTAACATATAATTCAGAGCACTTACCCATGTTGGAACTATGCCATTCATCTATGAGCATCTTCTGTTGCAGTTAGAATTAATTCAGCTATTAGCCTTCTCTTTAGTAATATAGGTATTTGGGGTCTGAAAATTTAACATCCTTGCCTTACAGGGATAACCTTCGCCTTTTAACAGTATCACATATCAAGTTCAAAGAGTACCTATCAATAAATTAATTTTATGATCAAAGTGACATGAATAAATTGCAAAGCTTGAGTGAGAAAATTTAAAATAATATCTAATTTTTTTTCAGATAGGAACAATTTTTTACAACCATAGTCTTAAATGATGTGGAACCTTCCCTAACCCTTTCAGCTGTTTCTAAAGAATTAATGGTTTTCCAGCCATCCCATTATATTCTCCGTTTAGCAATGCTAATGGAATTATAAATACTGTGAGGTAGTAAAATAATGAATAAAACATTAACCGTCAAAGAATACTTATTGTAGCCAATTTGACGGTGACTCACAATTCTCATCTATTGGAGCTGGGTGAGGTTACTAGGAAGTATTTTAGAATATTTCAAAAGTCAGATGTTTAAGCCAAAAAGGAGCAAAATGTGGTCATGGAACCACCCTCCTCAACCTCCTCATTATTTCTCAAACTTTTGACAATCATCATTGCTAAATCTGCGACACCCTGGGTTTGTGTGCATTCACAGATAGAAGTCCACATGCAAAGGTGACTACACATGTGCTGCATAAGGAAGTCTGTTTTTCCTTGGTGGTTCTGAAGTTTGCCTATGCATGCAAACCATCTGGAGTTTTGTTTGCTGGTTGTATTATTATCGATTTCAGGCTCTGTATCCATATATTGGGAGTCAGGAAACTTAAAAGAAGCTGGGAAATAAATATCTATTAAAAACTGGTGAGCCCTAGCCAGTTAGCTCAGCGGGTAGAGCTCAAACTGCGGACCAAAGGGTCCCAGGTTTGATTCCGGTCAAGGGGACGTACCTCGGTTGCAGGCTCTTCCCTGGCCGGGCCCTGGTCGGGACATATGCAGGAGGCAACCAATTGATGTGTCTCTCTCACATCGATGTTTCTCTCTGTCTTTCCCTATCTCTTCCACTCTCCCTAAAAATCCATAGGAAAATATCCTCGGGTGAGGATTAACAAAAACAAAAAACAAAAAAACACACACACACACACACACACAACAAAAACACAAACAAACAAAAAACTTTGTGAGAAGATTCTGACACAGTCAGTTTTGGGAACCACTCATCGAACATGGCCTCTGCAACTCTCACCTTAGTTACTTCTGGGTGTGAATTACATCATGATCATTTGCACGTGTGGATTTGAGACAACCAGCAAGGAATGGGAGTATGTGGGCTCATCTCAAAATGTTAAGGTCACTAACTATGCAAGAACTACTTTCATTGACCAATAAGATATTAGATTCTTTGCTCATTTGGTTCAATGGTGTCTGATTACTGCCTCTGAAATGATCCAAATTACCTTGGATGCTGCAAATCTGCAGATTTTACTCTTTCCCTGATTGCTAGTCTTCTAAATTATATAGGGGAAAGCCAAGAGGGGTCAACATATGCCTTCTTTAGAATTTCAAATTACTGTTTAATATTTTCTCAATGGCTGCTGTAGCCACAATTCTAGATAATTGTTTTGCGTTTAAATTGATACCAAATGAGCTTTCTTATTTGTGCCAAATTTATATCATATTGTACAATAGTGATGTTATGAAGGCTGCATGTTTTCTCAGCAGCTACAATGAAAATAGTTTCTCTCTGTAGTCATTGTCTTCACTGCCCTTTCCCCCGCACCCCCCCCCCCAAATTTCAATTTTGAGATAGGTATAACCTAAGAAAATAGAACAGCACAAATACGTGTACATTGATAAAGGCAGGGCTCAGGCTGCATCCAGGCCAGTCAAACTTGCCAGGGTTCTCTTTACTCCAAGCAAAATGTACGGTGAAACCACTCCCACTTTTACCTGCTCTTCCCGGAATACCTGGCTGTGCTTTCAGGCAGTTAGGATCTCCTCAATTTGGGAGACTTGCTTTGACTATTTTTTTCTTGGTTCTCCAGTTCATGAATCGGTTTCTCAGTTCCCCATTTTTTCTTACATAGTGTGATTGATGTGGTCTCGCTACTGTGAATGGTTTGGCATTACCCACCTCCAAACACACACACCTCACATTTGGAGTTTGTGAACATGCCTGGGAATGTCCTTTCATGGACTTTATTGGCTGTGGGTTAGGTCCTATATTGTTGTTCTGGTTGCTTTATATACATTTGTGGAAGGACTGGCTTGGATCGATTCAAAAGGATGCTGTGCTACCACTGCCATCTTATCGGATTTATGACTGGTGGCATTTCTCTCTGATGGTTACATGCTTGTTTCAAATCTCAGGCGATCAAAGAATAAGATCAAATATTTGTTTCATCTTTCTTTAACTCTTAGCTGAGGTTCAGTTTTAAGATAAAAGCTGAATCTTACATATATGAGATCACACACCAGAAAAAGAATACACAGAGACAGTCAAACACCATAAAATACATTTTATTCCTTATTTCTAGACAATTTTAGTTCTAAGCTATTTCCAAAGCTTAAAAATCCAGGGCCACCTCATGGAAAAATAGCTTTGAATTTCATCAAATGTTATTTTTTTAAAATAATAGATTTTTTAAATAGCTCCCACTAATTTAACTAGTTGACAATAATGGAATATAGTACTATAGAGAAAACCTGTGCTTCAAAGGTGCTAGTGTATTATCTTGAGTGTCTTGCATTTATTAGCAGATTTAAATGGTGGAAGGGGAACCTGAGTCAGCAGGCATATGTTACAGTCAATGTGAAGCAATGCTTACATTTCAGATCTGTCTCCAGGAAATGCAGAAAATTACTTAAAGTTAGCTGAGAAGAATAAATGAATCCTTGATGAAAGGGGCATTTCTAAGGAAAGTGAAATCCCAGAACAAATTACAGTGCAGGGAGCATAGCGGGGTGTTTCTCATTTCTCATTTCACTTACTCTTTCTTCCACATTTTTTTTTTTACCAAAGTAAAAGGATTTAGGGGGGGAAAAAAGATAAAAACAACTTCAAAGAAAATCTTAAAAATTACAACCCAAAGTGTAGATATCAAGAAGGGTTCTATGGAAAATATTTTCCAAGCTGGCCCTAATTATGTCTTGGCTGCTACCTGACCACTCTTTCTTTTCTGTTTTGGACTGGAGTTCCCCTGATGGCTCAGAATTATATCCGAGAACTGTCTGCCTATGTGTAGGCTTTCCTTTTCCTTCCCAACTCAACAACACGTTACGGTCAGATTCACCCTTTCCATGTTGTCACCTTTCTAAGTTATAAATATTGAATTATTAATACGTTCAAAAATTTTTAACAATAGCCCTGGTGATTTGAACATCCTGCAAAAAAGAGCTTTTAATCTTCACAGGGAGAAAAAAAAAGTCATCTGGAAAGTACAACTGTGTGTCTCTGAGCCATATAGAGGGAGCAAATGTGACGGTGAGCTAGTGAGAGCTTGTGAATAGAAGAATAAGAGAATAAAAGATGTAAAAATATCATGGCTTTTTAAAAAATTATGGAAACTATTTCAGTGTCCATAACATGTGGTGTATATAATGTGAATAAAATATTTCATTTTGCACCATGCATGTTTACCCAAAGAAAAGCAAAATGCCCTTTATTTCAAGATATCTTTGTATCCAAAGTTCAAAACCTGCTGGGTGCAAACATTTTTCTTATTATTTTTGAAACTCAAGAAGTTGGGGGGGGGTGAAACACACAAAAAAACACGATGCATTTTTCAAATAGCAAGTCCAGGTTGTTGTTTTTTTCCACCGGGGCTTTCCATCTCTTTCAACATGGACATGGAATAATATCTATATTTGGAAATGAGAAAAGAGGGGGGGGGAAAGGCATTAATGTGGTTAACCTTTAACATCCTAAACAAAAGCATAAATCTAGGAATAGTTCTAGAATTTTTGGGACTGAAGCTCGTAAAAATCAGGGGATCTCTTTAAGAGAAGCAATACAACATATGGAGATGAAATTAGATACAAAACGAGTATATGTTTAAAATAGAGAAGACATTAAGAAAAAATGCATAAAAACAGACAACCCAATTCTGAGTATATACATGTATAATTAGATATACCTTTATAAAATCTTTTTCTTTTATTTTTTACTGCATGTATTGGATTACCTCTTCTTATGAATTCCTTTGAAAATATAATTTTCTATTAAAATAACCCAGTTTTCACTTTTAGCATAATGGATTAAACATGTTTTTTTAAAAATTATTGTTGCTGAAATTAATTAAAATCATGATCTCTTTATAGATCTTTAATATTTTCCCACTGGACACATATTATAATTCCTAAATAGATTTCAATTTTTTTCTCGGTAAATATCATGTATATCAATGATATTTTTAAATATTCTTTATGAAGTTGCTAACTGGTGACCGTCACACCCACGCTCCAGCCTCCGCACCCCAGTACCTATTCATCACTCCTCATCCTCCCTATCAAGTGGCCTGAGATCCCCGCACCCTGAAGACCACAGGAAGATCACAGAGAGGATCTTGGTAGGACTAGCAAGAGCTCTGCTACCTTAGGGTACAATGAAAGGTTTTCAAGAGTCCAGAATCAGGGCTTCTGTTGGTAACTGATATTGTTAAGAGTAGGTAGCTAGATAGACATGAGCTGGGATGGATGGCTAAGATCAAGGGGAAGACGTGGGAAATTTGACAAACAAGAATTAACTAAAAGTTAGCAGACTCCAGAGTGAGGAAGGGGGAGACTAGAAAACTCCTCCAGGATGTGGTCTGACAGGTAGCTTAACATCCGGGTGGGGCAGCCTTGAAAACTGAGGAGGTGGTTTTTTGTTTTTGTTGCTGGGTTTTGTTGGGTTTTTTTTGTGTGTTTTTTGTTTGTTTGTTTGTTTTTGTGTTTGTTTTTTTGCACAACCCAACTCCAGGTATAAAATTTCAAATGCCTACACCAGTGGGGCACTTGGTTCAGCTTTGGCCAACTAAGCTGCCCATGGGTACTATACCTGAGTGTATTTCCTTTTCTTGCAAATAAATTCTTGCATGCTTTGCTGCTATTTGGTACTGTTACTTGTTTGAATTCCTTCCAATAAGCAAGACAAGAACCAGGGGCACAGAGACCACCTCTAACAATATGACCATGGAGAAGGAGTATACCTAAATCTATCCTGCTGTCCCCAAAGAAGGTCGAAGTGGAGAGGCTGTAATTGTTCTGGAAAGGGACTCCTAGAAGCAGAAGTTTTACTCCTCCCCACCTTGACTCCCACTGATAGCATCTTAAGGAAGGGCAGTCACACTCAAAGTAGTTTATTGATCTCAGCTGAGTAGGGTCTTTGCTGTCACAGTGTTAACGCTTCCCTCGATCCTATTCCAAGCTCGAGACTGCTCATCCTGGTGATAACCAGCACAGCAGCTGCTTTACTCTGTACAAACTTTAATAATTTAACAGAATTGAATGAATCTATCAGGTGTTTATGTGGATATCTATACTATTTAGTAGTCTAAATAATGAATATGTAGGTCTAAAAATCCAACAGCTCAAAGAAAATAGAAGGGTATTTCCTGCTGCAATTCTAGTCCAGGCTGGGTGCTGCTGGTTGAGGGAGGGTCTTCTCCACCTGGTCATTCAGGGACCCAGGCCATGGTGTCCCTGCCATTTTCAACCGATTATTTCTCAGGCTTCTAGAGTCATTACAGTCCCAGCCTGAACAAAGCAGGTAAAGAGCATGGCCAAGGATGTTTGAGAAGTTGTATGGGTTCTGTTGGAGAGTAATGGTGTTCCCACTCTTGAAAACCTAGTTATACAGATGTCATTGTTTAATCGAAAGAAAACCTGGATGATGTGGTCTAGCCATGCATTCAAGAAGCAGAGAAAATGCTTTGGGTAGACAGCAGTCTCCAAAGATATATTTATAAGAAGTTCTTTTTAGCCTCTATAATCATTTTTTCATGTGTACTTGAAAGAGTAAACCTATTTAAATTATAACAAAGAAGATGCCAAATTACAATCAGTACATTTTATCTTCAGTATATACTTTTGAGATGCCTCTCTTTAGAGATTTCCTGAATGAATACTGAATTTTTAATATCTACCTTTTTTGCCTATTTTACTCAGCCACAAAATAATGTAATCATGTTTTTTGAGATTATTTTTTTTCTTAATTCAATTAGACTTTTGAAAACATGAGCATTTTTTCATCTATGTGCCAAATGGCAAAGACTGAGGCAAGCAATAATAATATATAAATGTAACTGAATTATTCAGAGCTGCTTATTTTTATTTTTCTCAAACAGAAAATCAGATCAGTGACTTAAGAGCTATCTATAATCCTTCCATGTGGTTATAAACTTAAGTGGCATAGACGTCTTTAATCATCATAGGGTGGGCTTGCATGATGAAAACACTAATTTTTGCTAATATTTTTGACTTTTAATTTCTTTATTGATTAAGGTACTACATATGTGTCCTTATCTCCCCATTACCCCCCCCCCCCACTCATGCCCTCACCCTCCTGGTGTCTGTGTCTATTGGTTAGACTTATATGTATGTATGCAAGTCCTTTGGTGATCTCTCCCCCTTACCCCCACCCTCCCCTATCTTCCCTCTGAGGTTTGACGTTCTGATTGATGATTCTCTGTCTCTGGATCTGTTTTTGTTCATCAGTTTATGTTGTTCATTATATTCCACAAATGAGTGATATCATGTGATATTTATCTTTCTCTGACTGACTTATTTCACTTAGCATAATGCTCTCCAGTTCCATCAATGCTGTTGCAAGTGGTAAGAACTCCTTTTTTTACCTCAGCATAGTATTCCATTGTGTAGCTGTATCAGTTTTTTAATTCACTCATCTACTGATGGGCACTTAGGCTGTTTCAAAATCTTAGCTATGGTGAATTGTGCTGCTATGAACGTAGGGGTGCATATATCCTTTCTGATTGGTGTTTCTAGTTTCTTGGGATATATTCCTAGAAGTGGGATAACTGGGTCAAATGGGAGTTCCATTTTTAGTTTTTTGAGGAAACTCCATACTGTCTTCCATAGTGGCTGCACCAGTCTGCATTCCCACCAGCAGTGCACGAGGGTTCCTTTTTCTCCGCATCCTCGCCAGCACTTGTCATTTGTTGATTTGTTGATGATAGCCATTGTGACAGGTGTGAGATGAGTATACATTGTTGTTTTGATTTGCATCTCTCAGATGATTAGTGACTTTGAGCACGTTTTCATTTGTCTTTTGGCCTTTCTTCTGTCTTCTTTCTAAAAGTATCTATTTAGGTCCATTGCCCATTTTTTGATTGGGTTGTTTATCTTCCTTTTGTTAAGTTGTATGAGTTCCCTGTAAATGTTGGAGATTAAACCCTTATCAGTGATAACAATGGCAAATATGTTCTCCCATGCAGTGGGCTTTCTTGTTGTTTTGTTGATGGTTTCCTTTGCTGTGCAAAAGCTTTTTATTTTGATGTAGTCCCATTTGTTTATTTCTTCTTTAGTTTCCATTGCTCTAGGAGTAGTATCGGTGAAGAAATTGCTTCGGCATATGTCTGAGATTTTGCTGCCTGTGGATTCCTCTAGTATTTTTATGGTTTCCTGTCTTATGCTTAAGTCCTTTATCCATTTTGAGTTTATATTTGTGTATGGTGTAAGTTGGTGGTCTAGTTTCATTTTTTTGCATGTATCTATCCAATTTTCCCAACACCATTTATTGAAGAGACTGCCTTGACTCCATTGTGTGTTCATGCTTCCTTTGTCGAATATTAATTGAGCATAGTGGTTTGGGTCGATTTCTGGGTTCTCTATTCTATTCCATTGATCTTTATGTCTGTTCTTGTGCCAGTACCAGGCTTTTTTGAGAACCGTGGCTTTGTAATACAGCTTGATATCTGGTATTGAGATCCCACCTACTTTGTTCTTCTATCTCAGGATTGCTGCAGC
This sequence comes from Myotis lucifugus, assembly GCF_000147115.1. Lineage (NCBI taxonomy): Eukaryota > Metazoa > Chordata > Mammalia > Chiroptera > Vespertilionidae > Myotis > Myotis lucifugus. The sequence goes on from NW_005871084.1 coordinate 8,544,274, forward strand.
TATTCGAGTATTTAGCCTTCTTAAATGTTGGCTATTCAAACTGCCTGGCAGCTAAGTCAGACTTAGAGTGGACACAAAGAGCGTTGCCACTGACACCAGGACGCTGCAAAATATTATCATT
>NW_005871084.1:8544530-8556391 GCF_000147115.1 Myotis lucifugus
TGCTCCTCCTAGGCTTCTATTCCCAACCCCCCACCACTTCACTTTGTCATTAAAAGAAACAGAAATAACTGCACCATAGAAAGGAGCCTCTGCCATTCAGCTGAACAATTTATCTTGTAGCTTTGTAATGGGTCCTGTGATCATGACTAGGGCAGCATAGCACACAGAGATAATGATAATGAAGGGTGTCCCAAAATTCACACAGGAAGTAATTTTGATAGAAAACACAGGTTTATAATTAGGTTTATAATTAAAAATTGTAAATATTTTTATTTATTCATAAAATATACAGTATAGGGTTATGTATGGAATAGCATATAGGGTAAATGGCCTCCACGGCTTTGCTGGCACATATGCACTCTTTTGTTGAAATTTTCCATGACCGTTTTGTATAAATGTGGCTGAATTTCGATGAGGCTCATTTTCATCTTGATGGCTTGGTTAATCGACAAGATTGTCGCATTTGGGGTTCAGAAAATCCATGAGTGATTGCTGAGAAAAAAAATGCATCCACAACGTGTCACTGTTTGGTGCGGATTTTGGGCTGTAGGCATCATCGGACCATTCTTCTTCGAAAATGTGGCTGCTCAGGCAATAACAAAAGAGTGCATATGTGCCAGCAAAGCCGTGGAGGCCATTTACCCGATATGCTATTTCATACATAACCCTATACTGTATGAATCAATAACAAATTTACAATTTTTAATTATAAACCTATGTTTTATATCAAAATTACTTCTTGCGTGAATTTTGGGACACCCTTTATTTTGCAGCATCCTGGTGTCAGTGGCAAGGCTCTTTGTGTCCACTCTAAGTATGGCCTACCGGCCAGGCAGTTTGAATAACCAACATTTAAGAAGGCTAAATGGGAACTTCTAGTGTAGAGAACAGCTCTAAATCTCTCACAACTGTGATGCTAAAGAGATGCCATCACAAGGATGCTTGGTTTATATTTCTTAATTTAAGAGCACCTTATACTAAAATACATTGTCTTGTTTTTGTTGAATGGGTGATCATGATGGAGAAATATACTTAACATTCTCTACCCATTGGTATATAGTTTCCGCAGTCTTTCCGCAGCTAGGGTTCAGGAATCTGGAGAAGGGCTGCCCATAAATGAATACTAGACCAGAAATATAAATTTGGAAGGCATTTTGGGGGAGCCAGACGAAAACTTAGCTCTAGTGACTAAGCTCTCTGAATCTCTGGACCCAGGGCTTTTTATTAACACATTTTGACCTTTAGCAAAGCAGATATACATATCAAAGGTAAGGTTTGGTAAGCAATAAAGGATTATCAGGTTACTGCAGTGGTCAGCAAACTCATTAGTCAACAGAGCCAAATATCAACAGTACAACGATTGAAATTTCTTTTGAGAGCCAAATTTTTTAAACTTAAACTATATAGGTAGGTACATTGTTATTAACTTAATTAGGGTACTCCTAAGGCTTAGGAAGAGCCACATTCAAGGGGCCAAAGAGCTGCATGTGGCTCGCGAGCTGCAGTTTGCTGACCACTGGTAGGGGAATTGCTCTCAGCTGTTTGGCAGCAGGTAATAATATGCAGATCTTCAGCCCTTTTGAAGATGTCCATCAGCCTTCTGACAAACTTCTTGAATTTATTATGCTAACTACTGTCCTTAGACTCCAGCATATAGTACATAATAAAATTAAATAGTAAAATAAAATTCTAATATAAACTTGTTAGTTTATGCTAATTGTTGAAGGATAACATGACAACCTTTGGGATAAATCATCTTTCTGACTTGGCATGAGTCACTTGATAGAGATGCAGGCATGATTACAAAAATTAGAAAAAGTTCTTTAAATGAAATTGTTGTTAGCTCAGCAGAAATGGAGATAAAGTTTGTCACCATAAGCAGTATTGTTGATGTTAGGGCACATTTTCCCTACTGAGAATATGAAACATTTAATTATGACACCTGTTGTTGGTTCAGTAGGTGGTGATGGGCCAGCAGTGATACCAGCCTACATACTAGTAGGCAAGCCCCTGGTGGCTCTTGAGTCAACCATGGCTCAGGCACCACCCATGGTGTTAGTGACTCAAGCTCTCCAAGACCAGACATGTGAAAAGAGTAAATTTTGGTATGTGTGTGGCTTGTGGGATGCTTGGAGAGCAGGCTCCACTGATCTTCTGATACAACAAAATGCCTACTGCAGCATCCCTCTTGATGGTTAATGAGGAGGACACTACTGAAAGATTGGGTGCAGTTTTTTATGTCAAATGAAGACTCAGAAAGAGACACCTCATTTGAAATTCAAAATACTTCTTCCAAAAGTATTAAAACTACTGATCTTTATGCATCTAGTCTTTAACCACATTAAAATATCTAATTCGTTATAATGTGTTTGTAGCAAAGTCTTTTCTAAATTAATAATCATAAGATGCAGCTAAATTTATTTAGCTAAATGTTTAATTTTCTTGCCTTATTGTGTTAACTAGAACCCGAAGGTAATATTGCAAATCTCTAGTGAGTTTTATTCTTGAGTTTCATGAAACTGGATGAACAATTTATCATGTAAAATCATTTGTTGACTTAGCTTTTATGTGGTTGTCATACTGTCTCATTATTTGTCTCCTTCTGATGCTACTCATTTTTAAGTTAGGAGCATCTTCTGTGTGTTTTTTCACTTCTTTTGATGCAAATGCATGAAGTAAGCATTAGTACAACATATATAGATAATGCTTTTCCATGGGTTTAGAAGTCACATGGATAGTACATGCAAAGAATACTAACCAAAAAAAACCCCAAAAGCACATAGATGAGCAAGAATTTGTATACAATTTAAACCAAAGTTGTTTGGATTTTATCTTGGGATGATAAATCTTAACAATTTAAGTTCTATAAAGCTTTCTGCCTTTGCGGATGGTTTATGAGTTGAAGTACAAAAGTACTGAGCTAGAGAGCTATTTAAAACATTAAAAGCCACAATATGACTTAAAGTAAATAAAGTTTATAACCTCATCCCACAAAATAACTGTTAAGTTTTTAGTAATTTTAAGCATTGTTCTAGCTTCCACAACTAACAGAAGATTATCCATGATATTAAAATATTGGAGAATTTTGTTAAGATTTAAAAATTTTCATTCTAGATTTGCTTCCAATATCTGGGAACATATTGTTGTATCAACCACCTTAAAAAAATTCAATATGTGCTATCTTATTGTTTGTGACAAAGTATTCTTCAACATATATATGTATATAATTTTAAAGGAAACTTTCATTACAAATACAACATTTTTTAAAACTTTTAAGCTCTTATTTTAATACTTAAATATCATAAAAGAATTTTCTCAGTGAAATAGATGTGGAGATTTTCACCACTAAATACAGTAAAACCTTGAGATAACGGACTAATTCAGCAAGAGGGTGTCATTAAAGTCGAAAGTCTGTTATATAATAAAGTAGGTTTTCAAATGCATATGTTAAAAAATCGACAAATTAGTTAGTTTACCTGTTTTTACTTATGTAGACACATTTGTGTAATTAAAATTATGTATGAAAAATTTAATTTCACAGAAAAGTTTTCTATATGTATTACAGTAATTTTAAATTGCTACTGAATAGGTCTAGTAAATACATGCATTCACCAATCATTGAGAGTAAACAAATGCACATGGCTAAGGCATGGCTTAGCCCAGGTAGGAACATCTGCCAGCATGTGTTAAAACAGCTGCAGTCCAGCTGGTGTGGCTCAGTGGTTGAGTGTCAACCCATGAACCATGAGGTCGCTGTTTCAAGTCCCGGTCAGGGCACATGCCCAGGTTGTGGGCTCTATCCTGAGTAGGGAATGTGCAGGAGGCAGTCGATCAATGTTTCTATCTCTCTATCCCCCTCCCTCCTCTCTCTCTGAGATCAATAAAAACATTAAAAAAAATACAGCCACAGAAAGCTACACCACGTGACAACAGAACCAATTACCACTGGAAATGCGGTGTGATCACGTGCTAATCATTTGCCAAACATTGTTTATGAGGGCTGACTCTTGGATTTAAATATGTACACTATAGTTGTAGATATGCAATATTTATTTATGTGGGTGAAATTACTACAGTGTTTTTTCCAACATATGGCCTATTTGCTAAAATTTGTGAAAAATAACTGAATTAATAACAAAAAAATAACCTGTTAATTTAATTATAAGCAAATCTTCATTGAAAGCATTTTAAAATTAACAGGGTGTTAATTTTCACATATCACATATGGGCCAGAAATTCCGTCTGTTGAGTCTGAAGTCTGTTAGATTGAGGTCTACATAATTGAGGATTTGCTGTAGTTATGATTTGACACTCAGTGTTCTGTCCTGTTTTAAGAATACTTTCTTGAATTTGTATCACTATTTAAAAACTGAGGCCTCCAAAAGTGCCTGCATTTAAGTCATTCTTCTACACAGAAGACATATATTAAAATGTGAGCAATTTCTCTGAAAAAAAAATGCCACACTCTTACAAGCCATTTCAGTGATTCAATTGGATTGATTCTCAGAGAATATGATTTTGTGAAGGAGGCTGAATAGTTTTTGAATGAGTTATACATATTTATAAATGAATTACTAGTGAGAACATTAGAACAAAATGAATGCATTGCCATTATCTAAATGCGATTTTCTCTATTAATTATAAATAGTCAGGGTACTGTAAATATTTATGTTTAACTTAATTCCCTGGATGAGCAAAATATGTGAGAATTGTTCTGAGATGTTTGAAATACTGTGACATCTTTATTTTCCCTTAAGTGTGAAGTGTACATTAAAATAGGTAATTTTAAGGAAAAGAAATAAAGCAATTGAGCATTTATGTGATCTTTTCCTAATTCACATGTTTGGAAGTTGGAAGTCAAAATTGCAAAGCCATGTTAGTAGGTGTTTACGTTGGCAATCACCTAAAGAAAACAATTGTTGTAAGTAGTTTCAGACAAGCCTTGAGGTAGTCTTGAAGTTGTCACTGAGCATCAGCAAAGATGTTAGTTTGAGTTTGTAAATTATAAAAAGTAAACAAATTCAGAGTTGCCAGATGGGAGGGTAGTCGGAGAGGCTGAGTGAAAAAGGTGAAGGTATTAAGAAGTACCAATTGGTAGTTACAATATGGTCACATGGATGTAAAATACAGCATAGGAAATATAGTCAACAATCTATAATAATAAAAGTTTAATATGCTAATTAGACCGGACAACCTTCTGGACGAAGCCACAGTGGCCAGGGGCCAAGTCCCTTGCACGAATTTTGTGCATTGGGCCTCTAGTATTGTAATAACTGTGTATGGTGCCAGGTGGGTTACTAGAATTAGTGAGGAATTGACTTTGTAAATTATATTTGTCTAAGCACTATGCTATACACTTGAAACTAATACAAAATAATATTGAATGTCAACTATAATTAAAAAATAATTTTAATAAAAGACTTCATATAGTTAAAAAAAAAGAAAAGAAAAAGAAAACAATTGTTTACCTTAAATCTTAACCCTTGGGTCCTGGTAGGCATAGGAAAGTCCATGATTCCCAAGTCTTTCTCCCTGTTATTTGATCTTTGCACTTAAAAATATTAAATCTGATTATTCTGCTTTAGAAATGCAATAGATGTAAACTTAGTTCAAAAACAATGACCAAAACCGGTGAAAACAAGTGGAACGATTAAAATGTTGCACTAAATTAACTGAATAATATAAAGATAATAGCATATCGTTGCTACTCTCATTTGTTATTCCAACTGTTCTACATTTATGGGGCTCTGCCCTGGGGTATTTTATCAGCAGTTGTTAACTGCTGTCATTTATCAGGCACCTCATTGCAATTAAAAATGGAATTGTAAGTGAAACACTTGAACAAGTTCAAGTTGACAAGAAACTCACAGTCTGATTGGATTTGCTTAATGAACTTGATACAATAAAATTTTAATCATTGTCAAGCATTTATAGAATATACTGCCCAAAAAGTTTTTAATTTTATAATTAAGACATAACAATGAAATATAGCATTATTCCTAACAGAAATAGTAACATTCCCTTTCCCTGGCTGCTTTTGCTCTTTTGTTTTTCTTCCCCATTGGATAGCTGACTTGGTTTTACTGCCCCTGAGTTGTAATTTGCAGGGTAAGAAGGAATTTTGCCTAACTCTAAATATCCTATTGACTGGCCACAATGTCTGAATATTAGGCTAATACATTACATCCAAATTAGATCTTCGAGTCAAATGTATGGTAACACATCCCCATTACATTTGCTGACATCCCTGGGCCTGGGTTTCCTTATCTATGAAATAGCAGTAATTATTTACTTGGTTATTGTAAGAATTAAAGTAGATGGTAAGCACAAAATAAATGTTACCTTTTTTTATTATGTATTTGCAATTTTCACCTAAGTTATTCATTTAATCTTTAAATTAAATCAGCATAGGTATTTTCAGGATGATTGGCAAGGAACTAGTTAATTTACTGAGTTAGGTAGCCAGTGGCCTAGCAGGATCTGGAGAGAAATTGTGAATTAAAAGTATCTTTAGAGGATGTAACCTTTGGTGTGTCTGTCCATGCAGAGAACCTCAAAATCGTTCCCGGTTGACTTGGTGGAAAGTGACCATTGTAGGCAGCAAATGAGCGGAGAGTTTCTGAAAGTAAAACAAAAATGTCTGAAAAGAAGGTAATATTCATTCTTTCATTCATTCAACCACTCACTCACTCATTTATTCTTTAGCAATGCCCTCCATCTCCTTCCTGAAACACAGAGTCTTAACCGACTTTAATAATGTGGGAAACATGCCTTGTTTGTCTCAGGGCAGAAAGGCTAAAGGCAAACGTTTGGCCTAAATTTTTAGTTACATTTCTTAAATACCTCTCTGAACTCTCCATACTCCAGAAAATAAAATAGACTTCACTAGAAGACTGTATTTATAACATCATCATTTTTTAATTTACAAAAGTACTATATGAACCATTGTCTTTAAAATTGTTTCAAGCAATGCTTAGTCAACCTATATACAGTAAATGCAATTGATTCTCTTCATAGAGATTTCCATGCCTCTTGCCAGATAAAACTCTAATGGATAAAACACTAAAGGATTTTCCATTTCTCAGACTGGGAGATTCCATCTCCTATTCTGTCTGTATATATATATATATATATATATATATATATATATATATATCTGTGTTAAAAATGCTTTTGTAATACCTTTGCAAACAAATATTCTGAGGTTGGTGACTTGACGTTTTCCCTTAAATATATATTCTTTTTTTTTTTTACAAACTTTTCAGTTATTCATGCTCAATATAGCTTCCTAGAGAATTTTAGCATAAGCTTAGTGAGTTGTAAAACCTACGTGGTTGGTTTATTTGGCTAGTTTATTTGGACAGAACTGACCTTTTTACAATAGGAAGTCTTCCATCCGGAAACACACATGTCTCTCCATTTGTTTACATGGTTTCTCATGCCCTTCCATGACATTTTAGATAGAATTCCAATGGGTGTTAGCCCTTGGGAGGTATTTTGCAAAGTACTTAAGAATGACATATGTGCTCTAATAACTATTTTGTTAGGTGTTCTTTCTCTCAGTTGTTGATATTTGCACCTCCTTTTATGACGTTTGTTTTTTCTCAAAACTTGATGGATTTGGGGAGTTTGCTCATCTTTTTATTTTACTCTGTGTGAAAATTGTGGAGTTCTACTAAATGAAGTGCTCATAATTTGGTTACATGGCATCAGATGCTTCTTCTGATACTAAAAATGGTTATTTGGACATAGATTTAAACTTTCCTAAATTATTTCTTCATAGATTGCTTCACTTTTCTTCCAACTCTTTTCCATTCATCTCAATTTTGAATCACATCTATGTATATAAAGAGCCAGGGGCCATCACATCCAAAACAACCGAATGGACTACCGAACAGGCTGAGTGGGGCAACCAGGCTGGCAGGGGGTCAGTGAGGGGCAACCAGGCCAGCAGAGGCGGGCAGTTGAGAGGTGACCAGGTCAGCAGGGGGTGCAGTTGGTGGCAACCAGGCCAGCAGGAGGGGCAGGAAGGGGTGACCAGGCCAGCAGGAGGGGCAGTTGGGGGTGATCAGGCCAGCAGCGGGGGGCCATGAAGGGCGATTAAGCTGGCAGGGGGGCAGTTGGGGGCGACCAGGCCAGCACGGGGGGCAGTGAGGGGCAACAAGACTGACAGAGGGGGGCAGTTAGGGGCGACCAGGCAGGCAGAGGGAGACTGTTGGGGGTGATTAGGCCAGCAGGGGGGGCAGTTAGGGGCAACCAGGCAGGCAGGCAGGTGAGCAGTTAGGAGCCAGCAGTCCCAGATTCTGAGAGGGATGTCCGACTGCCGGTTTAGGCCCGATCTCCAGGGTATCCCAGATTGGAGAGGGTCCAGGCTGCACTGAGGGTAGCCCCGCCCCCCCGCATGAATTTTGTGCACTAAGCCTCTAGTATAATATAAAAATCACTTTTCATTTACTTTGGTGCTTCCATAAATACTGTATGCAATTTATTATTTTCTCAGAAATAAGTATATTTTTAGAAAGAAGCACTTTATCTTTAATGCTATTTTTGCACCATTTGTATTTTGCAGATTCTGTTGTGCTTCGTAGTTTTTCTTTTATTTACTTTGAACTGCTGCACATACAAAATACATTTCAACCTACCTTTCTCATAGATATGTGGGTAGCTTTAATTTAGGTTATGTTACTTTTAAGAAGATGATATAAGACTCATATTGCTTGGGAGCTGAGATTAGAGGACTGCATTAAGTGAATTTTTATTGCCACTTTGGACAATTAATCTGGATTCGTGAGATATTTTGAAAAGCAATTTTCTCTACATTGAAACTTCTTGAGCAGAGGCAAATGTTTCCACATTTGATTGTTTGAATGTCTTTCTTTATTAGAGGTATAGGCAAATATTCTGTGATCCCATTTCAGCTTATTTCTTACAGACTCGGGGAAATGACTAATTCTCATGAGATTTGCCCCTCACAGTGAATGTAGTTCTGGGCAAGGACAAATGTGGGGCAGCGCTGGAAGCCGTGTCGATGAGAATTTCTCTGCCAACAAGTTCCCTCTTTGGTGGAGTTAGCACACCCCAACCGAGCACATCTGTTGCTGGTTTACAAAGTTAAGATGATCTCAAATGTGTTTTGTTTACCCTGAAGCCTTGTCTCCATCTGTCATACCTAAAAATAAGTTAGAATGCTCATCTTTTCAGGAGAGATGTCCTTGACTGGGACAAAGCCAGCTGACTTAAATGTTGAGCCCTACTATTCATTGTTTTCATATTTATTGTGTGTATGCTTAGTTTTTCACCCTTGATAAGTAGCTTATACTGGTTTCTGATCTATATAAAAATCTTTACTAGTAAATGACTTCATCTTTTCTTATCTAAGATTTTCCTTTCTTCCACCCAAGCTCTCCAAATAGCAGTCACTTGAGCTATTCTACAAGAGTCTCTTTATTTCTTTCCACACTTAGGTATGCAGACATTATTTCTTAACTCTCTCAATCTGATTCCATCTATAATATATTTTGGGGGTAAATGTGTGTATGTGTAGTTACATATAGAGCAAGAGTAGAAACAGGGAGATTTAAGTCAATTGTCAGTAAGTTAAGAGTGAGATATTGAGTATCTTTACATAGTATGCACACAAGAAAATAAATTAAAAATAAATAGTTTGTAAAAACATAGATATATTGATACCTAGGTAGATAGATAGTAGATAGATAGATGATAGGGTATTGACAACAAATGGGGTCTGAAGGATCTTTACAGGGTAATAGAAATACTCTAAAATTTATTTTGGTGATATTTGCACAGCTCTGTAAATTGACAAAAAAAGAAAACTTAGTGTATAAATAAAATGGGTGACTTTTATGGAATGAAAATTTTCCTCAATAAATCTGTTTATTTTTTTAAAAATGACTTGAGCCCGGCCATGGAGGCTCAGTTATTGAGCATTAACCTATGAACCGGGAGGTCACAGTTCAATTCCCGGTCAGGGGACAGGCTGGGTTGCAGGCTCGATTATGTTTCTCTCTCTCTCTCTCTCCCTCTCCCTTCCTCTCTGAAATCAATAAAAATAAAATATATGTATTTTTTTAAAAAATCACTTGAAATCTTGCAATAAATATAAATTTAAAAATTAATAAATTTCTTAATTAACAGACATTTATTGAGTACATACTTCATACCAGGCACTGTGCTAACAGCTTTAGACTTGAATATGGATAAAAGTGGTTACTGAGCTAAAAAGCTTTCAGCCCAATAGGAGACTACCAATGAGCCTGTCAAAGGCATTCTTCACTTCTCTTAGCAATTTGTTTTTAATCTAGCACTTCCTTTTATCTCTTTCCATCTCACTGGTGAAATGCTCCATATGTTCTTACAGGTTTTCCATCTTTTCCACTAGTGCCTTTAACATATTAGTCACAGTTATTTTAAATTCCCTGGCTGACAACTCCTGCATCTGGGTCACATCTGAGTCACATCTGAGTCAAGTCTTATTGATTATTTTTTCTATGGACAGATTTTCTTTTTTGTCTTCCTCCTTGTTATCGTGTCTTCCTGAAAATTGTTGGTTGAAACACAGATAGTGTGTGTATTTATTTATTCCTGGAAGTGAAATGAACATGTCCTTTGTTCTGCTCTGCCTCTGAAGGAAGTGGGGATGGGGATTTGAGACTATCTAATCAGGAGTTGAACTGGATTTAAAGTTTGTTATGATAGTTTCCTATAATGAACCACAACAAGTGGGTCTGAAGGATCTTTGCAGGGTAATAGAAATACTTCCAATTTTTCTAATATTACCTTGTTCTTAGGGTGGAGTCTGTTTATCAGAGGGTTTTTCTTATTGCCTCCTTCACTCCTAGGGCACCTTTTTGTGCCTGTTGCTCAGAGAGGGTTTTCTCCAAGCCCTTGCCCCTCTCTTAGTAGTAAAATATTGTTGCTTGTTTCTTAGTGCTTTCCAGTTTGGTGGAGTGGGACAAAGAGGCTCTCTGTTGTCATGGTTCATCCTCAAGCTTAGCAGGGTCTTGAGTCTTGGAAGAGGGACTTTTCCAATAAACCTGACCCTTTCATAGTGGTTGGGTATCTCTAATGGTATTTGCTCAATATGGTGTCCTTTCCCCACCCAGAGGTAGAGATTATTCTTACTATTATCTTCTTTGGTCCTAGAGGGAATGATATGTGTTTTTATTCCCCCTGAAAATTAAGACTTTTCGCCCATAGGCAAGAAAGATGCAGGTGGTGTGTATAATTTTTCCCCACTACAATGTCTACTCTTTCCTAGACTTTTACCATTTAGGGAAGCTTTCTCCAGTTTTTTGTTATGAACATTTGGTGAGGATCCAGAGAGAAGAGTCCTTGAATAGGGCAAACCCCTTTTGCCTGAAGCTTCCTGAGGTTCTATACTCTCATGGTCAGCCACACTCAGCTATTTGCAATTTTTTTTTAAGTAATTAAATTCTTCATAATGGCTTAAATAGCACTCCCCTTTTCTCTTCTGCTCATTCCCATGTGAATAAATGTTGAAGTCTCCATCTCTCCTTAGAGGTACTTATCAGTAATATCAGGCTTAGTTGACCTGTTATCTCAGCAATCTGATGACACCAACAAAGACAAATTAAAGGATGGTCAGCAATACAGATGACTGAGCTGTAGTTGGAGTCCCTGAAACTGTATTCCTACCATTCTTAGTAGCTTTCAGTAACCTGAGTGTAAAAAGAAAGAAATTAAATGATAGCATTACCCAGTAATCAATGGTATGGTTTTGCTGGGTGGGTGTTTTGGGATAATGGACTACAAAGGAAAAAGATTGTGCTAGAGAAATTAGATAGACTATCATGGTATACAACTTAGAAAACAAAATTTAG
>NW_005871084.1:8556501-8559022 GCF_000147115.1 Myotis lucifugus
GGAACATCTGTAATACTTTCAACAATAAAGATAAATTTTAAAAATAGAGATAAGTCAAAAGACAAGGTTAGAAGGAAAATGAATGTATAGAGAAGACCCCATAATATTCAATAGACAGAAATTGTGAATCAGAGATTGTGGAATCGAGGAGTGTCAGTTGAAATATTTTAGATAAGTATGTTTTGTTTGATTTTCTGATTTGGAGTGTTGTTTGGGGAATAAATGATTAGATAAAATTGAGTGTAGAGAAATGTTTTAGGGATGAAGATGTTCCAAGGATTTGTGGGGTGAATTAGAACATGGGTGGTCTTCCTAGACAATGGTATCAACAAAACTCAGAGTACAGAATGACAAAGACAGGCACCAAACTTGTGAAAGAATAATCATGGAGTGAATGTGGGAGTAACAATGCCAAGAGTTGGGTGACAAGAGTTCTAAGGTCGGGAGGGTGTTGCAGAATGGGAAGTGCTAAATCAACAGACTGTTATCATTCCTTTCCTGGGTCTTCGGTACTTCATGCTTGAGATATTGAATAATTCTGTCAAGGTGGTAAAGAAGTGAAGTTAAAGAGAAGATTAGGTTTAGATAGGTTTTCTGCAACCCACGAAAATTGGCCTTTCCCTATGGATTGGTTACACAACCAAAGCTGTCTGAGTTTTCCTGTAACACAGGCAGACAGGGAAAAAATAAATGTAAATAAATAAATAATAATAATAAACAATGTCAGCAAACTGAAGTCTATTTTTGAAGAATGATGAGGATACAAAGAATGAAAAAGCAAAGCATATTAGGAACTTAATAAACTAACTGGGGATGGGTAATATGTGGGAAAATAATTTCAAGAGATAATAAATCTCTTGAATGAATTCATTTGGCCCATGTAGGCCAATGAAATAGAACAAAACCTATAAATTTGAAATAGTAAGGATATATACTTTAATTAAATATAAAAACAGTTTTCTAAAAGTGAATTGCACAATTAAAAGGAATGTCTTAGAATTTCATCACAGTGTACTTTTTAATTAGAATTAGACAAGCTCTTATTACTTTTAACCTGAAGAAAGAGAAGCAGGTTTAAATTTGCTGATATAAGTAAGCAAGTATTGAAGTCTTTATGATTACATTACTAATTAATAGTCTATCTCTACTGCTAGTGAATAACCTTATATTTTAATATACCTAATTATGTTGTGCAAGTGTGTTAAGGGTAGAGTCTTATTCCCTGGGACAAATCATCTACGAATAAAATAATTTTACCTGTCATTTTAATATACTGGAAGCACAATGAAATTTCCTGCTGTATTTTCTTACAGTGCAATTTTAAAATACATTGGATCATCCATCAAAAATAGAACAGACAATAATTGCTCTCAATTCCAACTCATTAAGTCATCACTTCTGACTAATCAGATTTTTAAAAAAATATTTTGCTGATGAGCACTGAACACTATTTTATATTGATCATGGTGGAATATTTATGTAATTACAATTTAACCCAACATGTCAGTCATAATTTTCTGTAGCATAATCTAGTCTTCTCTTGAATAATGCAACACTTTGAAAACGTAACCAATTGATTCAACTAAATACTCTGATTCAGCATGTTATTCACCCTTGAATCTTTTTGGCCCAGGATCAACAGACTCAAGTCCTGTACAATCCAGCATGTTCTTACAGTGATTTTTCTATATTATAAATTCAGTATTTCCTATTTAGCACAAAAGTGGTAAATAAAGTTTAGTTTGAACAAATTCCCAAATTAGACTAGGTAAATTTACTAATGATTTATGTAAGCATATTCTGGATACACTAAGGTTGTGGGTTCAATCCTGGGTCAGGGCCCATACAAGAATCAACTAATGAATACATGAATGAGTGGAACAACAAATCTATGTATCTCTATCTCTCTGTCTCTCTCTGTTTCTCTCTCTGTCTCTCCCTCTCTCCTTTCCTCTCTCTTTCTTGCCCTCTTTCAAATCAATAAATAAAAAATAAAAATGTTTGGAAAAATAAAATTCCAGAATGGTTGATTCAGGTCCTATTTCTGAGGAAGGTGGGAACTGCAATTAGGTTAGGTGTTAAATCTCAGGTTTGGTGGTCTTGGCTGCAGCACAGGTGATGCCACTTTGGGCCTGTGGGTTTTCTCTTCAACACAGGTGAGACTGTTGATTGTGGCTCAACTCTTCTATATAACAGAAGTATTAAATTGAACCTCAAGCCCTAGCCGGCTTGGCTCAGTGGATAGAGCGTCAGCCTGCTGACTGAAGGGTCCCAGGTTCGGTTCCGGCCAAGGGCACATGCCTGGGTTGCGGGCTCCATCCCCAGTGTGGGGTGTGTAGGAGGCAGCCAATCAATGATTCTCTCTCATCATTGATGTTTCTATCTCTCTCCTTCTCCCTTCCTCTCTGAAATCAATAAAGAAATATATTAAAAAAAAAAAATTGAACCCCAAATCAAGGCCATGGTTAGCATAGACCTCCCCCCCTCGGGGACTCACAGCCACATAGTGGAAACTTAAATC
>NW_005871084.1:8559394-8592344 GCF_000147115.1 Myotis lucifugus
TGCTGCGAGTGCAGTGGCAGTGGCAGAGCTCTCCCGCTCACAGCAGTGCTTAAGAATGTCTGACTGATGGCTTAGGCCCACTCCCTGTGGGGACGTCCCCAGAGGGCTCCCAAACTGTGAGAGGGTGAAGGCTGGACTGAGGGACCCCCCACCCTGAGTGCATGAATTTCCTGCACCAGGCCTCTAGTCTCTCTATAACTATTTTTCACAGAAACTTTCCATTTTTGCTTCCACCAGAGATATTTTTGTTGTATATATTCTGACCAGCACTTGATATTATCAGATTTTTTCATTCTCAACCATTTTCTCTTATTTTTTAAGAAAAACTAAAAGAGAAACCCAAGTTTGTCTGAGTTAACTATTATCCTCATGGCAAAAGCAATTTCAGAATCATTTTTTTACTATATGTTTATTTCATTTCTTAGCTTGAAAGTGCCTTAGTATTTTGAAAGTTCTTCGATGATTTTAAGGACCTGATATTTTAAAACACCCTTCTCATATTTTTAGAGTTAATCCAGATTCCCTGCCTTGACATGGCTAGAAAAACAAGTCTGGGCCTTTATTTTTCACAAACAATGCCTTTTCACCATTGGAGGTGACATAATTGCCAATTCACATATGTGATTATATACTCATCCTAAATCTTCTATTTCACATATATGGCCCGTGTTTTTTAAATACTCTTACATTATTTTTTATAACAACTTCATTGGGATATAATTCACAAACTATAAAATGCACCCTTTTGAAGTGTGTAATTCAGTGGTTTACATATATTCAAAGAATTGAGTGACCATCACCACTATTTCATTTGAGAATATTTTTAAAAATATTTTTATTGACTTTTAGAGAAGAAGGGAGAGAGAAAGAGAAACATGGGTGTGAGAGCGAACATCATCGGCTGTCTCCTGCATGCCCCCTACCAGAGATCGAGTCTGCAATCTGGGCATGTGCCCTAAACAGATATCAATTGAACCAGCAACCTTTTGGTGCATGGTATCATGCCCAACCAATTGAGCTACACCAGCCAGGGCATTAGAGAATATTGTTATCAAATCTCCCCTCCCCCCCAAAAAATTTTTTAAATCTCTATGCCCAATCACAGTCACTCCACATTCTCCTAGGCCAGTGGTCAGCAAACTGCAGCTCGGCAAACTGTGGCTTGCAAGCCACATGCAGCTCTTTGGCCCCTTGAGTGTGGCTCTTCCACAAATACCGACTTCTGTGCATGGGCCATGAAGTTTCAATAGCACTGTACGTGTGCACTCGCACGTGGTATTTTGTGGTATTTTGTGTAAGAGCCACACTCCAGGGGCCAAAGAGCCGCATGTGGCTTGTGAGCCGCAGTTTGCCGACCACGGTCCTAGGCCCTCAGCCCCTGGCTGCCACAAATTTATTTTCTATCTCTAAAGATTTGGCTAAACTGGATATCTACTTATATAAAAACCATGGGTGGTGGTCATCACGACCACAACTGCCTCGACCAAGCAGAAGGAAGTCAGTCCTGCAGAGGTTGTCTTGGCAATGGCTGCGCCCTCCCCCGAGCTGTTTCCCTAAGCCAGCAATCATACATCCCCCGAGGGGTCCCAGGTTGCGAGAGGGTGCAGGCTGGGCTGAGAGACACTGCCCCCCAGTGCACAAATGTCATGCACTGGGCCTCTAGTTTTAAAGAATGGTGTTATGAACATTCCTATAAAAATTTCTTGTCAGGCTTACATTAGTTTTTAAGTTCTGATTTTACAGAAATCTATCGACATTCACAATTTGCTATTAGCTATTTTCCATTTTATAGGCCCTTGTTGTATCAAATATACCTGTTTACATCTTCACATTTTTAAACACATTGTTTTCTTGGCAATTGATGTGGTTGTAGTCATTGTTAATAAGGTTCTATTATGCTGAGTTGTGCTCTCACTGACTTTGTAGACTTTAACCAGCAGAGTCCAGGCTGTCATGACCGCACACCCAGCCACCTGGGTGTCCCTGTCTCTCTGCATGTCTGCCTCTGTTTCTCTATCTCTGTCTCTGTATCTATCTGTCTCTCTTTCTCCTTCCTCCACTCCCACTGTATACTCTAACCCTTAGTCCACTGCCTTGTGATACTGTTATTTGCAGCAAAAGCTAGGTGCCCTCTGTCATTTGTGTGCATGGCAGCACATCGAACCCACTGATTAACTCTCCAGTGTGAGAGAAGAGATTTATCATCTCAGAGGAAACCCCATGATTTCAGAGGCTCGCCCTGGGGGAGGGGTTTTCCTGCTGTACCCAGTGTCTTTCCCAGTGGCAGCTGCTGTGCTGCCATAGATCATACACTGCCCCGCTGCCTCTGGGCAGAAGCTCTGTCACAGTTAACTCTTTTTTGCACATTCTTCTCCAGAATCACCCTGGTTCCTCCTTTTCAGCACTAACTTAACAGTTTCCTATTTAATCAGCTTGTTTCTTGTGTAAGTAGACAACCTGTTTCTGAATTGTTGTAAAAATATTCTGCTGCTGCCTGGCCAGTGTGGCTCACTGGCTGTGTTGACCTATGAACCAGGAGGTCACAGAGCACATGACCATGTTTTAGGCTTGATCCCCAGTGGGGGGCGTGTAAGGAGACAGCTGATCAATGTTTCTCATTGATGCTTCTATCTCTCTATCCCTCTCCCTTCCTCTCTCTAAAATCAATAAAGACATATTAAAAAAAATATTCTTCTGGAGAAAACACAAAATCAACTGAAACAAAAGAAAAACCTAAAAAATATGGACCCATTCATCTCTGTTCAACCATTTTTTTTTTCAAACTGCTGTCTGAAAAGGTTAATGAATTATATAGGCTGAAGTAACTTGTTTGGAAAAATTCTGATAGTTACTTTAATATTAAAGCAAATGGTCTTTTAAAAAACCATTGAGATCATAAAATATGTAGTTATATGTAAAAAATGAAACTTGAAAAGTGAAGAAAACAGACACAAGCACGCAAACATAATCCGTCATTCTGAGCCTGGCCTCTCTCCCTCTCAGTTCTCACCACTCTGGCCTTTGCTGTAACCCTAGCCCCGCTTTTAAATTTTTCTTCATTCTTTTCTGCATGTCTGAGCTTCTATATAGAATAATTTCCCCTTTTTACCAAACATACCCTTTAGGTTTCTTTTTTTCTTTATTGCAGTTCTGCTGGGGACACATTCTCTCAGATATTTTCTTCCAAAAATGTATTGATTACCCTGAGTGGTATGTCCTTGTTGTTTGGTTTATTTTTTTGGAGTTTTTGTTTGCTTTTTACCAACACAGGTCTCAGGTAGACTGGAGTCCCAGAAAAGGATTTAACTTCTGCAAAGCCCCCTGGAAACTGGCTGACGCCAGTGGGAAGGCATCAATTATGGTCAAACACAGTCTTAGATCAAAGCCTCATTAAAAAGCCAGGGGCACTTTACCAACTATGAAGGCCCTTGTGAATCCTGATGCTGTCATGTCACCTGGTTGCATCCACAAGGCTGGTAAACCCCACCCTCTGATGATAGCCAGGGAGGGTCCTGTGCTTAGTCTGACACATAGAGACCAAGCTGCTGTCATCAAGGTTTGGCCGTACTATGTTCCTGTTGAATCCTGAAGACACAAAGCCCCAAGCCCAAGGTCGAAATGGTCTTCCTACCAGGGGTGGGCAAACTTTTTGACTCGAGGGCCACAATGGGTTCTTAAACTGGACCGGAGGGCTGGAACAAAAGCATGGATGGAGTGTTTGTGTGAACTAATATAAATTCAAAGTAAACATCATTACATAAAAGGGTATGGTCTTTCTTTTTTTTAGTTTTATTCATTTCAAACGGGCTGGATCCAGCCCGCGGGCCGTAGTTTGCCCACGGCTGTAACTAGACTCTGATATCTGTTCTGTTCGAGGTTGTGTGCTTCCCCGGTGTGAGAAGGCAACAAGGAACACATCCCTGCCGTTGGTTCCTTCTCTGCAATATTTCCTGATGAGCCCTGGCTGGGTAGCTCAGTTGGTTAAGTGCCAGGAGCCAAAATCAACAGTAACTAATATAAATGTGAGAAGTTCAGTCAGAAGGCTGAATAGGGCTTTGATATTCACAGGGCTGAATATCTGCATTTTATTACCTGCTGCTGACTCAATAGCCAAGGCAACCCCCCAAACCTGATGATCTCTTTACTGTTTACTAAACTTCACCTTTGATATGTCTGTTTGCATTCCTAAAAAGCAATTGTGTATTCTAGTAAATAAAAAGCAGATGGGGCCGGGCCGGTTTGGCTCAGTGGATAGAGCTTCGGCCTGCGGACTGAGGGGTCCCAGGTTCGATTCCAGTCAGGGGCATGTACCTTGGTTGTGGGCACCTCCCCACTGGGGGGCGTGCAGGAGGCAGCTGATCGATCTCTCTCATCGATGTTTCTAGCTCTCTGTCCCTCTCCCTTCTTCTCTGTGAAAAGTCAATGAAATATATTACAAAAAAAACAACAAAAACCAGATGGGAATGGAGATTCAGTGGAACTTGGTCCCTGGAACCAAGTTCACAACTGGCTTTTCCCATAATTTTCAAATTTATATTTCTTGTCTTGTGTTAATTTGCATGCCACCCTTTCTTCAGGTCTTTGAACCCAGGCTATGCTGGCCGTGGCCTCACAGTTAAGTGTCTTCCCAATACACCAAAGTTGTGGGTTCAATCCCTGGTCAGGGTACATGTAAGAATCAACCAATGAGAGTATAAATAAGTGTAACAAAAAATGGATGTTTCTCTCTCTCTCTTGCTCTCTCTCATCTCTCTCTCTCTGAAAGCAATATAAATTTTTAAAACTATTTCCTGACAAGCAGGGTCTAACAGTTTTCATGTGTGTGCTGTTGGGTAGTGGCCTTGTCTTTGAGACATTCACCTTCATTGTGAAGAACATCTTTTGCTCACTATTGGATATGTAGACAGTGTGTATGCACATGCCCATATTTGTGTTCATATGGCATATATAAACATAAGAGATGAGAGCAAATGTCATAGGTCAGGAAATAGAAACTGGGATTGGTCATATTTGCTGACTATAAATATGATTGATAGGACTTGGTATAAACTGGTTCTTTATTGGGGAGGCATGAATTATTAGTACCTTTGAACACCAATAGCAATATATCCTGACAGATATGTATAAGACATGCATAGTTGATATCAATGGTTCACAAATACAAAAGATTATCTATATGTAGATTTGGTACATCATATAAAATCCTGATTCATATTAACTCCCCAAACTAATTCTTAATAAACACCCTGAATTTATAAATGCATTTTGCTTTATTTTATTTTTAGAGAGTGTACATATCTAATCCAATCCTCTTTATTAGTAATTATGTTTAAACTTCTGAACTGTAACTAGCAGATTAAACTTATAAATAAAATTATACTAATTTTTCACAGTTAAGAAAATATGGTTTTAAAAAGTGCAAGTATGTATCCAATTTAAATGAATAACCCTATATTAATATACTCAGAGAAAACAGCACTCTAAAGGGATATGAAAGTATATGCTTTATTGCAGAGTAAAATTATGGACATTTAAGTACCTTTGACAATCTATTAAAAAATGCAACCTTTAACAATACACAGCACAAATGATTTCCTAAAGATTATAGGCAATAATAATCTCTTGGTTTCTCCTTGCTTTTCTAAATGTTCAATTTTTCAGGGTTTCCAAGATATTTCATAGAATTTGGTGTTTCGCAGATTTGATAGTATTTTTTCTTACTGAGTATGGCTATATAAAATCTAATTGTCCTAAGGTAATTTGTCTTTGAATGAAGTTATTTATTTTAAGTACTTTTCTTTTTCTTTATATCTCTCTGCCTGATAGGAAAATCCACTATATAGAAGTAATGGAAATAAGCTTTGCTTCAAGAAAAATAATTATAACCCATGGTTTAAATCCAAACACCAGATTTGAACTTACAAAGGAAATAAATCTAAAGTTGATCCTAAAGTAAGGTTCAGTCTTCTAATATAACTAGAACACAGAAACTGTTACTTCCTCACTAATTTAAATGGATACTCAATGCGTTGACATTTTTATTTAATAAAAAAACTAATTTATGTAATAAAAGCAGACTTTTTATTTATTAAAATGATGTAATAAAATAAGATAGAGATTTTGACAGGATATAAAAAGGTTGCTGATTATTTAGCTTTTGGGTGTGGTTTTCTTTCAGCTCTCTAGAGAGAAAGTGAGAAATAAACTTATAGAAATTAGTTTTATATGCTACATTTGTTCATAATATGCATCTCATAAAATAAAAACCTCTCCATAATTTATCCCAAATAATTTTGGAGTTGAAAAATTATATATATTGATTTTTAAAAATATTTTTATTGATTTTTTTAGAGAGATGAGAAGGAGAGAGAGAAACATCTATCAGCTGCCTCCTGCAAACCCCTACAGGGGATTGAGCCTGAAATCAGGACATATGCCTTGACCAGGAATGGAAACAGCATTCCTGGATAACGGAATGAGGTGATGCCTAACCAACTAAACCACACCAGCCAGGGCATTATGTATTAACTAGAGGCCCTATGCATGAAATTCATGTAAGTGGGGGGAGGGTGTAGGGGAGCCCCCTCAGCCCAGCCTGTACTCTCTCCAATCCGGGACATCCCTCTCACAATCCTGGACTGCTGACTCCTAATCACTCACCTGCCTGCCTACCTGGTCGCCCCTAACTGTCCCCACCAGCCAGCCTGATAGCCCCTCACTGCCTCTGCGTGCTGGCCTGATCACCCCTAACTGCCCCCCCTGCCAGCCTGGTTGCCCTTAACTGCCCCAGGTTACCCCCAATAGCCCCCTCCCTGCTGGCCTGGTCACTTCCAACTACCCCCCTCTGCCGGCCTGGTCGCCCTTAACTGCGCCCACCCCCCGGCTGGCCAGGTCACCCTTCATGGCCCCCCCCACCAGCCTGGTTTCCACACACAGCCTGCTTGTTCAGTCATTTGGTTGTCCCTCACTAACCCCCCTGCCAGCCTGGTCGTAGGCAGCCATCTTGTGAGGGTATGAGGGTTAATTTGCATATTACCTCCTTATTATATAGGGTTTTAGAGTGAAATATTAGTAACAGACATAACAAAACTTTAAGTTTAATGATTATAAGATAAATTTGAATAATTTTCATAAGTAATATAATTAGATCAATTACACCAAAAATTGCTTAAGAATTGCTATAGCTGTAGCTGCAGACCAATGCCAAAATGTGATTTCTCATCAAAGTCACATTTAGATTCATATAAGAGTTCTTGCAGTAGGGGATAAGTCACTCCTTTGAAAATGATGGAAAAGATGTCTTGCAGCATTTTTGTCTTATATTGAGCATCTCTGCCCTTCACACTGAGGGATGCTGCCTGAAAATGATCTCTCCCTTTTAAGCAGGTCATTTGCCCTAATCTTGGTTTAGAGCAAGAGTCCAGTTATTGCATTTTGTGAATGTGGTTTATTTCCTGCCATATCATCTTTACTTCCCCTTGAAATCAGAGCTGCGGAAACTATGAGCTGAGCCCTGGGGAGAAACAATGTGTGTGGCAAAAGAGCAACTTTTTCAGAAAAATAGACGTCCTTTTGTACTTCAGAAATGTACACTTAAGGTAAGGTGGAAAATGTTAGGAAGTACAGGGTGGGGCAAAGGTAGGTTTATAGTTGTTCATATGGAAAATAATACAATAATAAATAATAACTCAAGAATAAACTGTGTTTTGCAGACTCACTGTAAACCTACTTTTCCCCGACTCTGTATATTTTAACTTCTTTTCAACAGAGGACATGGGAAAGTGATAATTATATTTCTTTTCTTTGTCACTAGGTTTTCAAGCACTAGAGAAGGTGTTTCTGAGTCCCTGTCCCTCGACCCCTAAGACACCCATCTCCCCAGCCCCATGCATGACTGGACTCGGCCCCATAATAGGAACTGGTCAAGAAAGGTGTGAGCTTCACACTGCCCTCATGGCTCCCAGGTGTCCTACCGATCACAGACTTCTTCCACAGAACAGCTTACAAACCTTTTATTATCTTTAACAAAACCTTCCTACGGGTATGTATATTCATGACAGAGATTAATAAATGAATATTAAGTTAAATGTACAGTTCAAGGCGATTCTCAAAACACTATTGTAACGTGTAGTTGCTGGACATGCATTTATTATATTTACTGACATGACACTCATAGCTTTGGTACAGATAACAAGTAATTATTTTTTGCTTTACATTACACAACCATAACATTTCTGCTGATCTGCCTGACTTTCAATCTCTAATTTATATTAAATGAAGAATCATTACATCCTATAATTGCTGGGTTCTTTCTCCACTTACTCACTCATCCCCTAATCCTATGTTCTATATCACCCTTTGGACACTTCTGGCTATCAAGACACTAAAAGCCTTTCCTGAATTTTCTTTTCAATTCTCTCTGCAATGTACCCACTCTCCTCTGTGAGGTTTGCTTTCCCCTGCCAGTTTCTTCCATACATTTTTAGTGCCAGACTCTTTCCTATTGAACTCTTCCTATTGAATTCTTTTGTTGGGTTGAGTGACCTTGCCAATTCCTAACTATAATGCTACTTTAAAACTTTATACTTAGTCATACGTTTTTCTCAATCATTAGTCACTATCCCAAAGATCATCCAATTTTTTTAATTTTTCAGCTCTTTATAAATGAATATCCAAAACACTTCTCTGATGCTTTCATTTTGTTAATTTTTTAGCCATGTCTAAATGGTGTCTATCAAGAATAATTAGGCCCGGCCAGAGTGGCTCAATGGTTGAGCGTTGACATATGAACCAGGAGATCAGGGTTTGATTCCCTGTGAGGGCACATGCCCGGGTTGCAAGCTCAATCCCCAGTAGGGGGCATGCAGGAGGCAGCTGATCAATGATTTTTTTCTTATTATTGATGTTTCTATATCTCTCTCTCCCTCTCCTTTCCTCTCTGATATCAATAAAAAAAATTAAAGAAAGAGAAGAGTATTTGGTTGCTGTGCTTTTTAAATCAAGCAGTGTCTTGATGAGGAATGTGGTAGAAAACAAAATGTTAGAATCTCCTCTCAGACCTTTTTTTTTAAATATATTTTATTGATTTTTTACAGAGAGGACGGGAGAGGGATAGAGAGTTAGAAACATCGATGAGAGAGAAACATTGACCAGCTGTCTCCTACACACCTCCTACTGGGGATGTGCCCGCAACCCAGGTACATGCCCTTGACTGGAATTGAACCTGGGACCTTTCAGTCTGCAGGCTGACGCTCTATCCACTGAGCCAAACTGGTCAGGGCTCCTCTCAGACTTTTGAAATCAAATGTGAAACTAGTAAAAGTGAGTTGCAAGCTTTTTTGAGAAACTCAACATGAACCAGTCTCCTCAGGTATCTCAGATACTCAAAGCACAAATGGCTTTATTAGAAGAACAGAGAGATTTAAGGGGATCTCTAAAATGAATATCATTAAGTGCATGCAAACACCACCTGCTGTAACTACGATTTCTCTCTTGAGAACAGTTCTCAAAACAAAACCATTCTATTAGAGCTTCTCCTTTTCCTCTAAAATCTACTTCCTTCAGGATATGATCCATCTTGCTAACCAAGAGTATGACCCTTCTAACTTATTCACACATTTCCATGAGCATCTCATGCCATTAGAGACCATTACAGACCATATCTCACAGATCATTTATTTTTACTGAATGGAAGCCTTCCATTGCCACAGGTATTTGATTTCACTATCATTAAATTCAAGAATTTTTCCCACATCTCAGGGCTTTGAAAGCGATGCCTAAATATAAAATTGTGTGTGTGTGTGTGTTTTACTTCTGCCTTCTGCTTTTCATTAAGTCTGATTGTGATTAGGTATCATGTAGAATATACACTACGTGGAAGCTATCTTCTTTACCATTGTTTGTTTTAATAATTTTTCATTCTTACATATGTAATTACATGGCTTAAATATACTGCAACATCAGGGTTCCAGAATGCTGTGGACTTATTACTTTTACTTGAAAAAATGAAATTTTTCCATCTTCTTAGGTCAACAACTTTCAACCTTTTTCATCTCATGGCACACATAAACTAATTACTAAGATTCTTCCAATGCACCAAAAATATATCTTTTTGCTGATCTGACCAAAAAAAAATAGGTATGATTTTGATTGGTTTACAACAAAATAATAATAGCAATTACCCACCCTTTTTGCTCCAAAGTGACTTTTTAAAACATCATGTGCCTCTACTTCTTTATAAGGATCCCTGGTACCAAGAATTAAGCAATCAGATGCCATCTTATTATGTGAGGTGACCAGTAAGATGCAGCTCTGTTATATAATCTATATATTTATGGTTCCAGACAGGGCATTCACGCCAGATGGCTACTATTGTGCTGGCTGTTGTCACTTTTTTATCTGACAATCTAAGAGGAAAGAGGTCAGTGCCCCTAACCAAATAGTCAGGTATCACATGTTTTAAAAATACTTGTGGCACATCAGTTGAAACCGCTGCCTTAAGGGAATATAAATCAAATAGTACTCTGGTTTTAAAGTTCTCTTGATTTTTTTTCTCCACTGCTTGCTTCTTCTCTCCCTTGTTAGAGGTCATCTCGTGAAATTTTTTTTTCTGGGAATACATTCCTTATTACTCAGACACTGATACATTTTCAGCCTTTTACTCTTTCTATCTGAATTCTTCCTTATTAAGTACCTTTGTGATTCCTCACAGTAGTGTTCAAACCTGGAGATATATCAGAGTCTTTAAAAATATAGATTCCTGGACATTACCCTAGAATTGGATTGAACATAGCCATCTATGCTTTTAGAAAGCTCTGCAAGTAACAACAACAGCTCCAGGAATTTAAATTTAGGAACTAAAGTTAGAGAAGAAAGTTGATTTCCAGTGTATAATTGACTTGGAAACAGACACACAAAATCGATATGCAATATTCAACAATCACTACTAATGAAAATGAGTGTATTTTAGAATAATGCCGTTTCTCATCTCCCAGCCTTTGCTTTTGCACCATCTGTTGCTAGTCCTGTATTTGACATCCCTACACACTCAGTTCTTCCCCTTGATATAAGAACCCCAGGTTCAAAGCAAGTGATAGTTAAACATCTCTGGTAACTTCTTCAGCCAACTCCTGTCCTTGAGTTTCCATGACTTAGTAATTCTCTCTGTTGAATTGTTACTAGATTGTGCATTCTAGTGCCAACACTGAGATTTTGTGTTGGTTTCCCAATTCTTAGTTAATTTTCCTGAAAACTTACATTCTAATAAGAGACCTCGCTGTCTGAATTTAATTTGCAAACCTTTATTTCAAACCATGTGGTTCAGTTTGAAATGTTTTGTTTCAACCTTGATCTGCATTCTGCTCTAGTATATATCTAACTCCCAATACCTTGTCATAGGTTGGACCTTTGACTTACTGATGCCATTTCCATCAGTCCTTATTTCTAATAATAGTTTGACTCAGTCCCTACATTTTTGTATATAATTGGCCTATCTGACTGGGCTTAAAAAGTATTCCTTGAGTTCCCATATCATTATTTTCAATGTTTGAGACACTGTTCATTTAGGTAATGACCACTGCCTAACTGCCCTTAGTTTGGGTAAACTCCTGTGCATTTGACCTTGATTAATTGGGAGAACTTTGGTTGTAAGTCAGCCTTGGTCAGGAAATCCTGTCCTTGGCCAGAAGGTGAGGACAGGGCTACTCATGATCTTTGATGATTTCTCAATGAAAACTATGACTATATTAGAAAAAGTTTAATGCAATTTATATTACTTACCCTGCACATTGTCATGACCTTATCAAGACCATGTCCCTATGTAAGTGTTTCTCCAAGGTAAGTGTTTCTTAATATAGATTATGAAATCAATTAGGGCATGCAAATTGAGTGATCAGATCAATAGTAATATAGAGGAATCAATTATACACAAAACCCACATCCAGAATACAGAAAAGTATAATCTAAAAACAGTTTCATGACAGATGTAAATGGCAATAATTTATTGCCTCATGAAATTATTAATAAAGCTCTTGCTTCATTATCATGCATACATCCTCATCTTTAATGGGCAAGGTTTGCAAAAGACACATACTGTGATAATATAGAGCTTAAGCTGTGAATAGCCTTTTAAGGGATTGTTTGACTGCACAGTTAATGACTTCAATATCTTGATTGCAGTGTACTTCACATGCATATATTCACTTTTTATCTGGAATTTTAAAGAATACTGAGCTTAAGCCATTACATCCCTCATAAGTGAATTCATAATGCTTTTTTGTGAAGTCACTAAGGCAAATTGGCTTGCTGCTCAGCGACAAAGATTTAATACTTAATGAAATAACAGATGGCAGGCAATCATTTTCAAAGGGGAAGGTCATGACTAATAGCATAAAGAAAATTGATTGCATGGATCTGAGCCTTTGATACTGTCATGGCAAACATCAATCACCTCTAGAATTTTTATAAAACATTTTTTTTCTCTTCAGGTTCTGTGTTGTGTTATAGAGACTCAACAAGTAAACAGAACTTATATGGAACTAGGACAACTTTAAAATCTATGGCCCAGAGATACCGTAAAAGGTAGTGCAAGGATATATGTAACAGCCAAGAAAGATTTTCTTATATGATTATATGTAGATAAACCTTTGAGTGATAATGTCACTGTTCTCAAATGACATCATATTTATACCAGACTAGAGGCCCATTGCACAAAGAGATTCATGCAATAGGCCTTCCTTCCCCTGGCTGCCGGCACTGGTTTTCCACTGGCACCCGGGACCCAGAGCCAAGCCTCTTCAGTCTTCAGTCGTCTTCAGTCTTCAGTCTTCACTCAGGCTGGAGCCTTCAGTCTTTGCTCCGTGCCTGTATATGCAAATTAACCGCAGTTTTGTTGGGTTAATTTGCATACTCATCCTGATTGGCTGGTGGGTGTAGCGGAGTGATGCCAATTTGCATGTTTCTCTTTTATTAGTGTAGATAATGGTACAAGAGTGGTGATGCACTGCAACTATGTTCATCTCTTTCTAAATCTCCATCATGTTGGTAGTCTGAAATGACTCATTGGGTCGTTTATACCAGGGAAACATGATTGTTACACATTATAGATTTTTTTCAACTTTTTGAGGCTTGATTATTGAACATTTTCTATTACACTATAAGTTGAGTAGGGGAGGTGCAGAGTGAGGATTTCCTGACCCCAATAAGACAGCTAATTGTCCCTGTTATATAATAAAAAGAAATATGAGCAAATTTTTGCTCATTGTCTCCAAAAATCCATATATTCACTTTTTATCTGGAATTTTAAAGAATACTGAGTTTAAGCCATTACATCCCTCATAAGTGAATTCATAATGCTTTTTTGTGAAGTCACTAAGGCAAATTGTGCTCAGTAAGTTGGCCCCTTGAAGAAGTGAGGACAACTGTAAAATGTGTTGGTCATTTTTTTCTGTCTTCAGTATAGTACTACAAGGGATCTAAGACCCAGTCCCAGCCAATGCACCTGCAAATGGAGAAAGTACATACAGCAAGGTTATAACTTTGCTAGAAGTTCTTACTTTCTGCATCCAAATAACTGGAAAAAGTGTCAATCAGCTAGATAGTCATCTATCCTGCTGAACTACAGAAGCTCAATCACATCCTAAAGGCAGTAATTGATTGGCAAAATGTAGGATCCTGAACATTAGAATCAGATATTAAAATATAGAATCCCAGGGGATCAAGATAACTCTGGGATTCCTAACCCAACCTCCAAAACAACTCTAGTTGCATGCTTCCACCCAAATCTTAGATAGATATTTATAGTAATGAAAGTGCAATAGAATATTAAAGATGAAAGAAGAATGACTCTTTAAGCAGCCTAACTGGTTTTATCAATTAGTTGATAAAACTGATTCATCTATATTACTATTGATCTGATCTCTCAATTTGCATTCCCTAATTGATTGCATAACCTAGATTAAGAAACATTTAACATGGGCCACATAGGGACATGATCTTGATAAAATCATGGAATAAAAAGCTGGTGCAATTCTGATTTAAGAGTAAAGCTGGATGCAATTTCCTACAATAATAAAGTCAAAAAAGTTCCTCAAAATGAATTCGGCAGCTCCCAACTAAGTTTGAAGAGACAGCTATTGCCAAGGATTCTCGAAGCCAGGAACATATCAAGTGATAATAACTAAGGCCTTATTTGAGCCCAAGTGCTGGGCCTATCACAAAGTAGGATACAAAAAAAGGTGAAAGACTACTAGTAAATCTCAATGTTGCAGTGCAAGCCTCCTTCACAGGCAATTAGAAATGTTTTATTGAAATAGGGTCTTTTGGGTTATTCAGCTCATGCAATACCCAGGACTTATTCTTTGTGTTAGTGTTTTCAAACATTAGTCCTCAAGTTTTCCCTTCAATATCTCTCTTTTTCATCTACTACTTGATACCCACTATCATGCTCCAATGTGACTCTTCTGTCCAGAAAGACTGCCTATCTGGCATTGTCCAAATGATTTCCATTCTGTAATTCATAATCCTGCCCCGTGTTTACTCAAAGGGCCGTTTCTTCAACTTTGATGATCACATTGTAATCGTGTCTTTAAAAGTAATTAAGAAAGTAAATATATAGTAAAAGTTCTTTAAAAAGAAATCAATGATGAGCCTAAACATAGAGAGACTTGTGGCAAAGAGCAGTCAGAGGAGAGTGTATTTACAGTTTGATTCTGTCTGTGCATCCAGTGCCAATACCCGGAGGGGCAATTCGATCTTCCCAAGGTTTATTGCTTTTAGAAGCCTTTCTAAATCTAATTCTGCGTGGTAACTTGATGGATATTCGGGGTACTTGTTTACATCTTGTTGGCTGTCTTTATTCAGGATACAATTTTGAATGAGAGGTCAATATTTCCAGGGTACATTTTCTTTCACTTCCTTCACTTCGGAGCCAGAGTGGCCACCAAATCACTAATGTCATCACCACCACAATCTGCAAAATCACTCACCCGATGAGACTCTGCTGAGAGCAGCTTCATGCTCAGCACTGCAAAAACTGCTTTAAAGCACAAGCAAGCAAACAGAACCAGAAAAAAAATGCATTATCTTCTCTGCACAAGAGTGGTCAACGTGGCAAGGAACGTTAGGGTGCAATGTGGTTATTGGAGTTTTGGAATTTTGAAATTTTTTATCTGTTTCCAACATGCTGCTTACTCAAACTCCCAAATTAGTAAAATCAATCCTGTTGCTCAGCACTAAAGAATTTAATGCACCTGGTATGTAAAGTAGTGCCTGATTATTACCTGCTAAAGTCAGATAATAATCATATGTAAATATCCTATCTAATAAAGAGGGAATATGCTAATTGATCCTCATGCTGTTGCAAAGATGGCTGCACCCACAGCCAATAAGAAGGGAATATTCTAATCGACTGCCCTGCCCTCAAAGATGGTGGCACCCATAGCCAATAAGGAGGGAATATGCTAATTGACTGCCACGCCCTCAAAGATGGCGGCACCCACAGCCACAAGATGGCCGGCAGGGGAAGGCAGTTGTGGGCAATCAGGCCAGCAGGGGAGGGCAGTTGGGGGGGACCAGGCCAGCAGGGGAGGGCAGTTGGGGGGGACCAGGCTGGCAGGGAGTGGTTAGGGGGTGATTAGTCTGGCAGGCAGAAGCGGTTAGGGGCAATCAGGCAGGCAAGCAGGCAAGCAGTTGGGAGCCAGCAGTCCCGGATTGTGAGAGGGATGTCTGACTGCCAGTTTAGGCCCAATCCCACAGGACATCGGCAGTCTGACATCCCTCAAGGGATCCCAGATTGGAGAGGGTGCAGGCTGGGCTGAGGGACACCTCCCCGCTCCAATGCACTAATTTCTTGCACCAGGCCTCCAGTACAATATAAAAGTATTTGAATGGGGAAAGAAAAACATGACTCTGTGCCAGAGCCCACCACTTATAAATTTACTTATTGTAATCATGGGCCAGTTCTTCAGCTGCTTTGATTCCCAAAATTCCCATCTATAAAGTCAAACGTCGAGTAATTAGTTGACTATTAGTGTTCTTCCAGTTTTATTAGCTCATGATTCTATGCATATTCCATGAGTGCTGAGTAATATCTTGCAGGCATGTGAGACTTTTCGGTGGCTGTGTGTGTGTTATAACCTCTTTTGAATGTGTAGTGTAAGCTGTGGATTTAAGCCCAGAGTAATGCACATATGAATACCTGCCACAGTTTTGCATTTAATTTCAGGCAGTGCATCTGTCCGGGAGAGGCTTGCTTTCCATCTGCAGCCATGGCTCCCCGGGAGGAACCCCATGCTCTGTGCTTCAAATGCTCAGAGATGAAGGAAATCTACATAGGCCTTTTCAGATGACATGCCAGGGCAGCTTCTAAGTCTAAGGGAAGTCCTGGCTTCCTCTGCTCTACTTCCTTTTTTCAGGATATGCCCATGAGGACACGGAGTACTGCTTCTTTTTTCTTTTTTCTCTCTGTTATATTGCCTTGATGCACTCAAACACTTATGTCTCTCTACCCCCATCTCTCACAACTGGAATGAAACAAGTGAAAACAGAACAAGAAACAATTCCCCAATTTCTCCTCTCTCTTGATGCCCTAGAAGACATTATTTGTTTTTTACTTTTGATATAATGAATGATAATTGAGAAAGCAGGAGGCAAAAATGACTACAGAGGGCTGTTACAAAGCCTAAGTTGTTAAACTATGCACATTCATCTGTGTTGCTCCAGCAAGAGGGTCACTGGAAGCTCCAGAGTCAAATTGTTTCCACTGAGGGTGGAGCTCAGCAGACCTTTGTTATTCTCCTTGCCTGACTTTCTCTAGCTTCATTTAGTTGCACTGAAAGAAAGATCTTCAATTAGAAGCTGTGTTTTTAAAAATTCATAATTACTCACTTTTGGCAATGAAAAAAAGGTCTTTTGTGAATATTCTCTTTTCAAAATATTTCTAGCATATATATTCTGGACCCATATAACATTAATATTTTTAGTACTCTTTTAATTAGGTGCTATTTATGACTAAAACTGTTAATAGTGAAAATGTATTAATGCATGTGAAGCACTATGGTAAGCATTTGACTTGTGTTCTCTCATTTAGTTCTCACAACATCTCTGTAGGTCATATACTATTATTATCTCACTTTGTATGCTTGGTAAATAAGATAGAGAAAGGTTAGACAACCTGAAAATATCCTAAAGTAGCAAGTGATAGATCTGATATTGAACCCATCTTTGTACCCCCCAAATTTCTTGTTCTTAATCACCATATACCAACATGCAATCCTATGCAACCAAGAGACTGTAGGGCAGGGCACCATAAACCTCCTGTTCATCTATCTATCTATCTATCTATCCATCTATCTATCTATCTATCATCATTTATCTGTAGCTATAAATTAACTCCATTCAGAAAATAAAACTGTTAAACTGAAATTTTTAACATCACCCTCAAGCTTGTATTTTATGAGTAATTTTTTTCCTCTAAGTAAAGAAAAAGATAAAATTCTTTTTGAGAAAAACAAAGCAAAGTATTGATCATCAGGATATGGACATTAAAATAATCTACATTCGGTGAACATTAATGTCTATTACTCAATGTGTCCCATTTTCATTTGTGTTTTATTTTGATAGTGCCCCTTCTGATTTATGTTCAAGGTTAGATTTCTTTGTTTTCATGATTTAATTTGAATTTAAACATTTTGCTTAGACAGAACAGTTAAGGAATGCAGGAGTGTTTAAGCTCAAACAGTTATCACTAGGCCATAAGCTGTATGGTAAGAAATAGGAGATACTCTACAGAAATGAGTCTGATGCAAGGTTCCTGGTTATCTTTACCACCAGCTTATCTAAGATTCAGTGTATCAGGTAAATAGAAACAATTTCTTATAAACAATTACATATATTGAATAGATTTAAAAGAGAAAATATAATAAATCTATTTCAAATGGATTCAGTGAATTAATAAGCATATCTTCAGAGAGACTTCTAAGTCTTTAACATCCTTCTCTCCTTTAGAATATAAATTTTATTAGCAATTAATATTGCAATATCAGACAGACATTGCCACTGACAATGGTAGAGCTGGTATGGCTTTCAGTTAAACATCCACGATTTGTTTCATTAAAATATTTCATTATACTGTCAGATTTTTTCAATGTCTCTGAGCACATCTCATAATTTTTGAGATATTACAAACTAATTTCCTTCCTAGAAAGCATAATTTCCAGGCATATTAAGAATGATGGTACATTTTCAATAACTTTATATATCCTAATCATGAGCTTCCCCTATAATGGATTTACCCTGTTCCCCATTCACTTTCACATGTGCTATGAGAATGACAATTTGAAGTCAACTTACGAACATTCACATTAAATGTAAAGTGTCTTAACTGCATACATATATTAGCAACCTTTGGATGTTTTATTAGAAGAGCTGTTGAACTTAGTGGGGGAAATTAAAAAAACATACACCTTTTTCCCTCAATGTATCTGTTTAGAAAAGAATGATTTTTATGAAATATGGTAATGAAATGTTATATGTTTAAAAAGTCCTTTAAGTGTGAAAATAGCAAAACTCATAAGAGCTGTAGAAAAAATGAGAGGGACAACATTCCAGATATTTTATGAAAGTTACTATTATGTGAATACAATAAACTATTCAAGTAAGACTCACTGAGTGCATTTGCAGATCTGTGGAGATTCTACCTAAAAATTAGGACACACATTTTAATTAAACATTTTACTTTCTGATTCATTTCCCCCACGGTCCTTAAAATCACATACATTTATAGGAGGGAGGAACAGAAAGGCTACAGTCGAGCTCAGGTCAGGAAATGCTCTAAGCCTGTCAGATGGGTAGTTACTAACCAATCTCTTCCCACCGCTGTGCACTGGGCACTTGGAGAGCGATTGCATTGCTTATCTTTTCCTAAATCCACATGAAGTTTGCAAATAACAAAGCCAAACCAAACAACTCAAGTCTTAGAGTCACAAAGGTTTTATGCAAAATTGAATATAGTCAATTTTAATTGTGATTTAAGCAATTTCAAATGTATCCCCTTCTCCCTCTGCTGGTATTATTGTTTGTTTACCCAACAAACATGATTATCATCTATATCAGAGACAGTAATGACAAGTTCACTGCCAGGGCCTCAGAGCCATAGCTAAGCAAGTGTGAGAAAAAATGTAATCTGAGGAAAGAATGAGATTATTCTACTGCAGCTATAGAACCACGTAAGTAAACAGAATTAGACATTTTTTTATTTTGCACCTACTTTTCACACTAGAATATCTCTCTGAGTTTTGTAATTAAATATAAATAAACAAGCCATCCTTAAATACAATTGCAAACAGAGACAAAACAGAAACCACTCTTATGCCATTTTTAGGATAAGATAGAGAATATTTTGTGAATGTAGGCTACAGAGTGAATGCTGCTTGAAAAATTATTTCTCCACTTGAATGCACCAGTTTGTGTTTTTAAAAAATATGTTTTAATTTATTTTAGAGAGAGAGGAAGGGAGAAACATCAATGTGAAAGAGAAACATTAATCAGCTGCCTCCTACACACCCTACTGGGAATAGAGCTTGCAACCTGGCATGTGCCCTGACTAAGAATCAAACCTGAGACTTTTTGGTGCATAAGATGATACCCAACCAACTGAGCCACAACAGCCAGGGTTGAATACACAAGTTTTTAATTTTTCAACTTTTTTTTTTCATTTTGATAAAGGCAATTGCTATTAAAAATGAAAACTCTTACCCTAACCAGTTTGGCTCAGTGGATAGAGCGTCGGCCTGTGGACTGAAAGGTCCCAGGTTCGATTCTGGTCAAGGGCATGTACCTTGGTTGCTGGCACATCCCCAGTGGGGAGTGTGCAGGAGGCAGCCGATCGATGTTTTTCTCTCATCGATGTTTCTAACTCTCTATCCTTCTCCCTTCCTCTCTGTAAAAAATCAATAAAATATATTTAAAAAAAATGAAAACTCTTAAAAAAACACAACGTTGTAAGTAGTTATTTGTCTCTCAATCTGAAAATGTTAACTCAACCATTTACAAAGCCACTTTGTATATTTATTTTGCTCACTTAAATATAGTTTAAGAAAGAGGGGTAAGCAAGAGAATTGAAATAATATAGTTTGAGGTAAAAAAAAATCTGTCATTTTACAATAAGATCCTGAATTCAGGATGAGCACTTTATGTATTTACATATTTTAAAAATCAAACTAAACACAATTCCTTGTAATTTCCATTTTACCTTTTGCAAAAGTCAAAACTCTACCTATGAATATTCATATATCTAAATTTTAAACTTGAAATAAAGGAGAGAGAAGATGCAAGACTATTTTACATTAAAGTCAGGGGTGACTCCAAAGGCAGGGATGAGAGGGAAATGAATGGGTTGGACATTGTAAAAGAGTGAAAGAAATGGGCAGGAGAAGAAAAGACAGGAGAGACAAAAGAGTGACAAGTAATGAATCTTAGTAATCTACAAAAAGTGCTAAAGGCAAAGCAAATATTCTGGAAGCTATGAGAATCTATTATTAAACTGATTTCCTTTTATAATGAAGTGAGTTATCCTGCAGGGTCAGTTTATTTTGTATTTTATCATCTCGATTTTTAATCTAATTGTATAGTAATTCTAATTATGATGATGCCTTATGCCTCTCCCCACCTCTTCAATGAACATCTGAAGATATAAGGGTACTATATCTTAACCAAATGCTATTCAGTTATTTCATTGAATAATCTGAGTATAAAGCTAGAACATACATTATGGTTGCCAATTTACAATACATAACAAATGAAAAGAAATGAAACTCAATAAGCACAGCAATAAATGTTTCAGTGGATGATGTAAGGAATGAATAAGGAACATCTGCACCATTGTCAGTAAATATAGCAAAATTAATAGTAAGACTCTTCAGATCAACTGTTGACACTTTTCTGGCACTTTGAGTAAACATCTTATGAGGATATTATGGAATAATATACCTGCATTTATCGCCTATCTGTGGTTCACTAGTCTAACTCAGGGCTTGGTAAACTTGGCCACTTGGCCAACTCTATCCTATGTCTGTTTCTGTAAATACAGTTTTATCCAAAGACAGCCATGCTTACTTGTTTCCTCATTGTCTGTGGGTTACTTCACACTGTTTCAGCAAAGTTCAGTAGCAAGACTATTTTTTGATATCTGATGATGTAGAAAACACTCAAGCATAGTATTGCTTTTTACATTTATGATCATGCACAATTCAACTGAATATTTGGATAGATACATCATACACAATTTAATTAGAATTTTAAAAATTTACTGTATTTTAATGGTAATTAAAGCCAAGTTCCTTTCTCATTAATCACAATTAACTCTGATATTTTTTAAGAAAATAATTTTGCAATTTATATATACAACAAAGTATGATATCTTTGATGTGGTACTGGTTTTATGCGGTGATCATTTAAACTATTTTTAATATCCTTGATTTTGAAGTATTACAAATGCTTTACTGTAAGTATTAAAATACTTGTATTATCTATTGACCTTTAATTATTTTTTCTTTCTTGTTCTGCTTTGTCAAACACAGTATTCTTACATCCCAACCCATGTCATAACTTAGTCCATTTTTCCCTTCATCTTAATTAACTTAATATCTGTTAATGGGGTGATAATAATGTAAACCTCAAAGGTTTATTTCAGTAGTAAAACGAATGCATATAAATGGAATAGCATAGCAACCTACATGAAACAAATAATTTGTAGTGATTTTGATGCAGAAAGTATAGTCAATTCTGTCTTAGCTCATTTGGGCTACTTTAACAAAATACTACGAACTGCATGGCTTATAAATAACAGAAATTGATCCCTCACATTTCTGGAGGCTGGGAAGTCCAAGATCAAGGTGCCAGCATGGTTCCTCTGGTAGGGGCCCTCTTCCTAGTTCATAACTGGCACCTTCTCACTGTGTCCTCAAATGGTGAAAGGGGCAAGGGCGCTCTGTAGGATCTCCATTATAAGAGCATTAATCCCATTTATGAGGGCTACAGTCATAACCTAAGCAGAGCCCTAAAATCCCCAATTCCTAAATGCTATCATATGTGATACAGAGATTTCAGCACCAATTTTGGGGGAACAGAAGCATTCAGAACACAGCAAATTCCTTACTCTGTTGTTGGACATATGAAGTGTTAGTTGGACTAACACACTAAAAATATCTAAATTGATTCTTTTCTGAATGTTTCCACTTTATAGATTTTTTTATTTGTTTCCTAGACATTTGTAGATTAAAGTATACAATTAGTATCTGAACCTCTCTTTATTTTGCTTTGTATTCTTTCATAGGAAATAGCCAACAACTATCCAAATGGAAATTAGTTAGACATAAAATGACTAATAATAAACTGTTCCTAAAAAAACAAATGAAAAAAAATGTCCACTATGTAGGCCTTAAGAATAGTTAGAACTTTCTAAAAAATGTTTTAATTTTGTTTTTGGCCAAGGGAAGCAGGATCTATATATATAAAAGCCTAAGTGATTGAACGACTGGTTGACTGGTTGACTGGTTGCTATGACCTGCAATGACCATCAGGAGCGCAGACGCTCAACGCAGGAGCTGCCCCCTGGTGGTCAGTGCACTCCCACAGCGGGAGCGCCTCTCAGCTGACCAACGGGCGCCAGACACAGGGCTCACAGCTGGCCACCGCAGCCTGGAGACCAGTGGAGTGGCAGTGAGCCTACCGAGTGGCGGTGGCAGGCACAGTGGAGCCAGGATGAGCAGGAGTGGCAGGCAGGAACAGCAGGCAGGAGCAGCAGATGATGTTGGACTGCTGGTTTTGGCCTGATCCCCGCAGGCTATGCCGAGGGACCCCACCGGTGCATAAATCCGTGCACTCGGCCTCTAGTCTATAATAAAGAAGCCATATGGTTGATGATGAAACACATGAATAGAAACGGAAGTCACCTTGCAAAATTCAAATCCCAGTGCCACCACAACTTAACATTGAATGTACTTTTTTTGCCTTTGTTTCTTCGTCTATACAATATTGCTTCCCTCATAAATTACTGTGCAAATTAAATAAATTAATATAAACAAAAGGCTTAGAATAGCATCTGGCACATAATAAGCACTCAGAAATAGTACAGATTATCTATCATATTAAAGTAAAATATAATATAAACTTTGATATGATGTTTGGATATTTGAGGGAAAAAATTAACTGTGATCTCTAAATCAAAATTAGAAGTCTCAGACATAAAATATTATTGGCACAATTTTGACTCTTTCACACTTAACAGTAATTTTGTATCTCTCATTCCTTTCCAGGAGGAAAAAATTACTTAATTCTGCTTTAGCACTTCCCTTCTCTTCTTAAATAAATATATTCAAATTATGAAAATAAAATTCCAACTTGGATTGATATTAAACTTATTTCTCTAAACAATAAAACAAATAAATACATTATGGTAATAACTTTTTTTCTTAAATATAGTTTTATTGATTTCAGAGAAGAAGGGAGAGGGAGAAAGAAATAGAAACACCAATGATGAGAGAGAATCACTGATTAGCTGCCTCCTGCACACCCCCTACTGGGGATTGAGCTGGCAACCCAGGCATGTGCCCTGACCAGGAATCAAAGCATGACCTCCTGGTTCATAGGTCAACACTCAACCACTGAGCCACGTTGGCAGGGCAAACTTTCTTTTCCTCAACATAAATACAGGACTTTCTGCTCAGGTTAAAATGTAGTTATATTAAGGAAGTAAAAAATCTACTTTGTTTTAATACTCAGCATTTTGGTAGTATATTTTACCTCCAAAACTCATGTGCACTATCTAACTCTCCAGAATAAAGAAAAGAAATATATACTATAAACTGAAATATTGGTATAAAAGGTCAAAGTGTTAGACCATTAATTCGGTACTGGAATCAAATGGGTTGTAAGAGGCTCCAGGGCTGGGGGTGTGAGCACTAGTGGAAACACAGTGGAATCAGAGAAATGAGGCAGTATATGAGGGTCAAGGGCAAGGTTAACAGTCACCATGGCCAGGTGACAACAGTAGGACTTCTGAAAGATGCTTACGGTTCTACCAAGTTTGTATTGTTTTCTTTCACTACATATTCATTTTGGATAAAGAGATGTTTGCTGAGAGGACGTGAAAAACAAAGAATATAAATGGCTATATCATGTCGATTTTATAAAACACTTTATAATCTGCCAAAGCAGCAGTTGTTCATTCTTAGGGAAGTACTAAAAATATACTAAACCTTTAATCAAAATCCTTTTTATTTAGCTTAAGTTCATAATGTTTTATCTAGAAAATGCCAAATTGAGAATGAAAGATTTAACATGTTAAAGCACATCCCTTGAATGCAACTCCAGCTTATTACAGTGTAGTATGAAAAAGCAAAAAGCTTAATGCTAAAATATAGTTACTCGAGTGATTAAAGGAAAAATATATTTTATATTGTATGTATGAAAAACAATATTTACTTAATAAAGTCTGGAATGAGATAAGTGCAGAAATAGTAAGATAGGCTATTGAAGAGAAGCAGTTTTGAATACAGAATATAGAAATATTCAGCATATTATGTATATTTTCTTGTTACATTGGCACATAAAACTTTATGGCTCTGTGTATGGGAACTGTGTCACTGATGAACAGTTTCTGATTAGAGACTAGGAACAAAATCATATTTCCCCACATTTCCTAAATTCTTCTCACATCCTCTCTACTCCATTTTTTCCCATGCTTTAGACAATACAAGCCAGATTCTATTGTTTTGATTGAGAGAGTGAAAAGGGAATAATAACTTTAACCTCAGCAAATATCACTAAAACACATTTGAGTGCTTCTCCGACAATCCAAAAGGAATCTCTCCCTCATATGAAGCATTTACAATAATTACCCACTAATTTCATACTAGATGAATTCAGTAGCTGTGTTTCAGAACAGAACAGCATTGCACAGTATCACACATGACTTACATTTTCCTTCCATGTTGCACTTAACAAGTTCTTTAAAATAATTATGAAATGTTAAAGGTAGATGATGGATACAAATATCATTTGTTAAGTATAGAAGGCAATTTAAAATAATGAAAGAAGGCTGCTGGTGCTCAGAGGGGGTGAATGTGAGCAAGAGTGAGCCGGTACAGGAAGGAACTGGCAGTTCTTCCTGACTTAGCACAGGAGTGAGCCTTGCTTTCTCTTTGGCACTAGACTAGAGGCTCAATCAATGTGTTAGCAGATGTTAGACCGGTGGGGTCAGACCAGACCTAGGTTCAGCAACCTCAGTACTTGAGTTCTGGCTAGGAAAGAATTCAGAGCCAAGACTCAAACTATAAGAGAGCAGGTATTTAGAAAATCACGGAGGTGGAAGAAGTGAGTGGTAGAAGACATGGGCTTAGGAAACAAGTTACAGAGGCAAAGGAAGGGCCCTTGGAGCTTAGATGTGAGTAAGGTAAAAATGAAGAGTCTGAGGAAATGGGGAGTGGGAAGGAAAAGGCTCAGGTGTACTCCCAGGAAGGAGAACACCCTGGTCCTCCATCCTAAGGATTTTAAGGGTGGAGGTTTTAGGGGCGGTCCCAGGGGGAAATCTCAATAGAATATTCAGCAGCTTTCCAGGTGGGTCCTTTCAGGGTCGTGGTCTCCACTGATTGGTCAGTGCCAGGGCAGGGGTCATTATTCAATGTTGTTGATCCTGAGGTCAGCTGTGGCATCCGTTATCTGGTTTTGCTGGTTTTCTGGGCTTGGAGCTGAAATACAACTGAGGCCTAGATATTATCTCTAAGGAAGAAAGGTCAGAGGGTCCGTACTGCCTGACCAGAGATATGCTAGGAAAGGAACAGTCACCCTGAGATCTAGGTCCCTACAATAGTCCTTTGCTAGGCACCTGGGGCTTTCCACCCTGGTGACCTCTGTACCTGGCCCATCATCCTTGCTCTGCTCATGTCTGTCTAGCTGCCTTCCACAAATGGATGTCTGTGATTCTTTCTCTGAAGCCAGACACAAAGCCACAGAATGACAACAAAAGAAAGTCAAAATAAACACTGCCTTGGATTCATTCTTCTTGCAATTATGCAACTTTTGAAAACATGATTCTACTTGATTTTCTTTTCAAATTTTTAAAGTTAATTTTATTGGGGTGATGTGATAAAATTATCTAGATTTCAAGTGTACAGTTCCATGATACACCATCTGTATATTTGATTGTGTGCTCATCACACAAAATCAAATCTTCTGTCACCATATATTTGATACCCTTTACCCTTTACTCCCCTCCCTACCTCCCTTCCCTCTGATAACCACCATATTGTGATCTGAGTCTATGAGTTTTTGTCTGTTTTTTCTTGTTTGTTCATTTGTTGCTTTCAGTTATATATCCCACATATGAGGGATTCATATGATGTAAATCATATGGTTCTTGACTAATTGATTTTTAAGGAACTCTATTTTATAAATCATTTTCCTCCAAATTTTTAATGAGTATTTGAAATATAGAGGAAAATAAGATAATAAAATGAGTCTCCTGTACCTGTTACCTATACTTATAGTTGTTAATATTTTTACCATATTTGTTTCATCCTTTCTTGCTTGGTTAATTTCATCTAGAATCAAAATCCCCTTAGTTTGCCTTTAAAATGACCATGACTTTCCCCCAGATATTTGGTGACTTGGGATACTCCTGTACCTTTCTCTGGCTTTCTGAAGCCTGAACCTACAGTTAGGCAAATACATGTAGCTGTCAACATAAATGCAGATGATTAGTTTTCTATAAAAAAATGGCTGACATATGAATATTGCAAAGGACATAAAGTATTTGTGTTTAGATCAAATAGGTGATTATTTCTAGAGGAGTTTTGGGATGAGATCAAACAGGGGGAAAATATTATCCAATCTTTTTTGTAATGTATATTGCTTTCATTTAAAGAGAAGACAAAGTAAATGTGGCAAAATGTCAACAATGTAAATTCTATGAGAATACAATTCTAGTTTAGTTACTGTCTATACTCACATGTATTTTCATATTCTCAATATAACATGGAATAGTTGCCATACTTATAACTGCATAGGGTATTTTTGAGCACATACAATTTTTCTTTTTAATTCCAAGGTATTATTTAGAATGTCTTATCTTATTTTTATTTAGTTTGCTTTTTAATTAAATATATTTTATATTTGCTTTATATTAATCATTTCCATATATTATAAATAATTATCAACATTTTAAACAAAATAATTGGTCTTATATTTTAACTTTAATTCTGTACAATATTATGTATATATTTTCAGACTATTTCCATAAAAATAACTGCAAATTGAACAATATTACTTTCCTATTTTTATCATTCCAAGCTTAACCATCGTGGCTCCTTGTGTTGAATGCATTTCTTCCCTCTAATCTCTAAGACTTCCAGAATCAGAAGAGAGCCTGACTAATGACAATGACAAGACTCGTTGTGTCTGGAAAGCACTGATAATGCTCCACGCGCATTAATGACATCTGTGTTACTGCACACTGTGAGCTTTAAGTGGATCTTGGAACCATAAAACTGTAGCAAGCAATTTCCCATTTTTCTGCAGGGTGGAGTGGTGCTTCTTCGCTCTGTTTACCTTCTATGGGCTTCTGAAATCAATATACGTGGAAAAGCAGATCATTTTTAACAGGGTCACTTTATTAGTTTAAGAGCTAAAATGTTATCCTAACTGAATACTGATTTGTTCTCAGCTATATGAACATAAATAACTTCCTCTAGAGGGGTCATTCTGATCAATATTGAGTCTGCCATAGGCTCTTTTTGTAGAGGTAATGCAATAATGGTGAAAGGGGCTATGAGCCAAGAATTTTAACTGAGTTAATGGTGGTTAGTATTTTAGAATCTTCAGAGGAAAATGACCTAGAGAAGGCAGGGCAAAGTAAAATTTAATTTTGTAAACTGAAATAACTTATCAAATATTTTGTAGCATCACTTAACTTTTGACATAGATTTTGGCTTTTAAACATAAATATTCAAACAATTTTATTATATAATCTTTGTGTACCTTTCCAAATAAGTTATTTTGGTAGTATAATCTCATCTACAACCCACTAAATATTTTAGACCAGGTAGTAAGAATTATTCTCTTAATTAAAGAGAAGGGCTAGGCTTTGACCTTGCAGTGTTTAGGTTCTCCATCACCTAATACTAATGGTGAACATTCATAGACTGTTCATTTATGGACCCACATTTGAGCCACAGTTTAATACATTATATTGTTCAAAACTCTCATTCCTTCATTTTATAACATATTAGTCAATTACAATATTTGGCAAGGTACACAGTTATTCATTTGTGCAATCCAAATTCAAACTCAAGTCGAAGTCTAAACACTACCAACTTGAATATTGTTTCACATCACTCCTCTAGTTTCTTTATTAATTCCCACATTCCAAAACTGTTTTCCACAACTAAGCGTTTATTCCTCTGTATTTTTCTTTCTACTCTTATTTCTGAGTCTATTATTCATGTTATTATCTTCTAATTTCACTCAGCGGCCTTTAAAACCCTATCTTCAAATCTAGTCTATATCTCACTCTACGTCTGCTCTTAGATTCACGTGTCCAAATTGTGTCACTTGGGTGACTGTCCATTGTCTCAAAGTAAGTATGCCTCAAATCAAATACCTTTTCTTCCTTCTGTAGTATTAGTTTTATCTATTCATTATTTAATCATTACTTAACCAATGTGGTTTCAAAAATCTCTGTATTATTTCAAAATTGGTTAAGGTCGGAAGAGACATGAAAAACGAGTACTGGCCAAAACCAGTTTGGCTCAGTGGATAGAGCGTCGGCCTGCGGACTGAAAGGTCCCAGGTTCGATTCCGGTCAAGGGCATGTACCTGGGTTGCGGGCACATCCCCGGTGGGGGATGTGCAGGAGGCAGCTGATCGATGTTTCTCTCTCATCGATGTTTCTAGCTCTCTATCTCTCTCCCTTCCTCTCTGTGAAAAATCAATAAAATATATTTTTAAAAAAAAAAAAGAAAAACGAGTACTGGCTTTATTTTTGCCAAAATTGAGTCTCCAGCAAGTGGCAGGCAAAGTTCCTACTCTTGTGGAGCTTATTACAGTATAATTGGAGAAATCGATTTTAAACATGTAAATATACAAATATCTGCATAATTATAATAATAGCTTATAATAATTGCTATAAGTGAATATTCCACATTTTTCTTAAATAGCACAATAAGGGAACTTTAAATAAAAATGGCACATGCCCTAGTTTGTTTGACTCAATGGCTAGATCATCGGCCTGCAGATTGAAGGGTCCTGGGTTTGATTCCAGTCAAGGGCACA
The DNA here is from genome assembly GCF_000147115.1 of Myotis lucifugus. Taxonomy (NCBI): domain Eukaryota; kingdom Metazoa; phylum Chordata; class Mammalia; order Chiroptera; family Vespertilionidae; genus Myotis; species Myotis lucifugus. Next base: position 8,588,720 of record NW_005871084.1, read on the forward strand.
TGCCTGGGTTGCAGGCTCGATCCCCAGTAGGGGGCAGGCAGGAGGCAGCCAATCAATGATTCTCCTTATTGATGTTTCTATCTCTGTCTCCCTCTCACTTGCTCTCTGAAATCAATAAAAATATATTTAAATAAATAAAAATGGCACAATAAGGAAAAAAATCAGTATAGGGAGCTGTCATATAACACATCTCAAGGCAGTGACATCTAAACTGAGACTTGAATGATGACTACAAATTCAATGAGTTCAGTGGAGGACAGTGTGTGTGTGTGTGTGTGTGTGTGTGTGTGTGTTTTTGCATCTCTAGTTTGATAAGATGGAATGAGATCTGAAGAATGACTCCCTGATATTTTTCTTGCACAATAAACTTCATGGATGGTGGTGTCTTTCACTAAGCAATGGAGAGGATAATATTTTGGAGTGAAATTGTGATATCAGGCAACAATATATCTGTTTTTTCTTGAAATGATATCTGTCACATATGTTTCTACTATTAAAAGTCTGGTTACCCAGGGTCTCATTTCATGTCTACATGATTAAACTGACAATAGTCAATTCACTTTGAATTTTAATTTACTTAAACATACAACTTGACATAGTTTGACCTGCAGAAACTATGATGAATTTCTATTATTTGGGGGGAAAATACATGGCTTTCTCCAATGTCCTAAGTCAATTGATCCCACACGAACTGCATCTTCAGAATCTCAGGTCTTCTTCCCTAAGTCACAAAGCTGCAACCTCAGTGATATTTTTCACTTCTGAATATATACTAGGCTTATTCCATGACCAAGGAACTGACCCAGGCATTTAATACCATGGAAGGACTATCCTTCCACCCCCACTCCCACCCCCACCCCCGCAAAGTGGCTGTTCCAATCCTGCCACCAGTCTTTAACCCAGGCGGTGGGAATGGCAAAGAACTGGCAAGCCCATTGCTTTGAAGAGCTTGATGTAGAAGAAGCACCTATCACTTCTCACATTTCACTGGCTCATTGAAAGTCATCTGTTGCAAGGAACACCCAGTTTTCGGGATTTTACTATGAAAGTTAGAAGAAAGATCTAGGCTGGTGGAAAACTATCAAGGGTGCTCCAGGCAAAGAAATGGCACTAGCGAAGACACAAGACAAAAAGAAGTTTGCTTGAACACATTATGTTGTAATGACTAACAGCTTTTGTGAATAAGCATACACAAAACCCAAACCCTCTACTGGCCTTTACACATCCTATCACACATTGTGCACAATATTTCTCCTAAAGTGCCTTGTTTTGAACACCTGCTTTTGTTCCATGGCCAACAAAATGTGTATATTAAACATATATATTGAGTGTATTACTGCAAGCAAATAGAAGTCAGGGGAAATTTAATTAGATATATTTTTAATGGCATGCACAACTGTCTTTGGGCTCCATGCTAATTATGTAGATAAAAGTAAAATGCCATTTCCAAATAATACTAATTATAGTCATTTAGGTAAAAAAGAAAATCACACATTTAATTCCCCAATATCTCTAATAGGCATTTTCACGACGAGTGTTTAACATCCTCCTCAATATCCATATGAGGTAAAGCAGACATCAACACCAACAGTGAGATTTTACCATCTTTATTTAAATTTATTTAATATTTTACTCTGAGTTTCTCTGTGTTTATTTCAAATTAGTGGTTGTCTCCCTGTACCTGTCATATCTCTCAAGAATCATCACATTGCCCTGCCCTCTTACCAGGGTAAAGAGTAAAGTTATGGTAGAGAAAGAGCACAGACTCGGAAAGAGGAAATAAATGTGTAGGTCAGTCCTCACATCCTACTTGCTTATTATATTTCACTCCTTTTTCGCCTCCAAGCTCTAGCAGTTTAGTCATTATCCTCCGTAGACGATGTCTGCCTTAGGCACAGGGTAATCACAGGAACCTCTCTCAAATCTGCCTGCTCTAATTGGGCTTGGCTCGAAATGTCGAATGGCTTAATCTAAGTCATTCCCTGATTGAAGACAAAATCCACAATATGTGAATTTCTTTAAAGGTTAATAAATTATAACATAGGAGTTTGATTTACTATGCAATTGACACAATCAGAGGACTTAGGAAGCAATAAATCATTGATGCTTGAAAAGCGGGAGATTTTGCCTTTGAGGAATAAAGGGAACAGGAGACCTAAGTACAAATCACCTATTTTATAATGAGTTCCTAACCTGTTTTTGTTTGTCCTCATATGAACATAGGTACCTAGCTGTATACATATAAAATCATTTTGTTAAATATTTCTTGGCCACTAAAATTTTAAGACTGTTTTTGAAATATTCTTTAGGAGTGCCAAATCTTTGAAATTCTGATTGCATTGTATCAAGTTGAGTTCATTAACAACCAACACATGCCAGGCAATCTAACTTACCACATACTTCTGCCATTATTCTACCCTTTCTCCAACATATGAGAACATGCATCATTTTATAAGTGGGCTGGGGATTTTACAGTGCTAAGGATAATCCCCCATATGTCCAACTGTTTCTCAAGCTTCCAAAAAATGTCAAAATGTTTTATGTGATGCAATTAAATGTCTTTATAGATTATTCAGACTAGAAATCCTAAATAATGTATATGTATTATGTGTAGTTAAATTATGTTATAGATGTAAGTAGATTAATTATGATGAAAAGTTCTTGGGAATCTCAATTATATGTCACAATTATTTATTTTGGAAGACAGGAAGCATTAGAATATAACATTTTGAGTAGCAATATGTATTATTGTAGAATATAGTCCAAATAGTTAATATTTTATATACTACACTTAGGATGAGAACTTCTTTATGAGTTTAACAGGTAAAATACACATTTGTGGCCAATGTGGAATTGAAATGCACCCAACTTTTGAAGAATATTTACCATAGAAGTGAGAATATTTTTTGAAAAATAAAAATACCAAACTTAAAATTTTAAATTTGTTGGAACTTACTAGTACATCTAATTCTATCAAGATTTTTATATTTCCTAAATTCCTAAAGAAATTAAATATATGCTAGTATATCTCATGAATACAAATGGAAAGTTCTATTTGCTAATGAATTCCTATTCATTAATGTGGTAGTATAGCACCTATTCATAATTCAAGTTTGAAATATCCATCCTCAGGCAGCTTTTTCTCTCTTTTGCTGATAGAAAGTCAGTATATTCTTTCTGGTAGTTGTATCCTGCTTACAGAACATCTCATACAGGTTGTTTGTGTATCTATACATATCCTATCTATCTGTGTAGGACAGAGGAAATGCATTCTATTCCTATATGGGACACTGGTCTCTGGAACAATTTCTTGGCCAGGGTGGTTACTTAGGAAAATTTAGTTGAGAGACTATGTTCATGAAGGTCTATTCTTCAGGAACACAATCAACAGAATGACCAGCTTGTAATTACTCTTAGTTAATCTGTAGGGAGATCTGATATTTCATAATATGCTTCATACGAAGTCTGGAGGTTCACATTCAGATGTATGAGAAGATATTGGAAGATCTGCTTGGATATGTGTGATGCTCTGATGTTTGCCAGTGCTTTCATTCTCTGGTGATGTGAATCCTTAGCTTTTATTAGAGCTTGTGTGAGAATACTGGAATAATGATTGCAACAAGTG
>NW_005871084.1:8592444-8595873 GCF_000147115.1 Myotis lucifugus
TTAAGTCCAGAGTTAGCAAATGGATAAAGAACAGATACAAACCCAAGGGCAAAGAGTCAAAGAATTTGGTTCCTTGGCTGCTATTAGCTACATTAGTGAAAGTCAAAATAGAGCAGTTGTCCAATTGCACTAGAATCTGCCTAGTTACTTGTAAATTATGAGCCTGGTTAGGAATTAAAAGATTAGTTTAATAAGAGATTGTAAAAGTAATCAGGTCATAATAGGTATGACTGATTTCACCCCCCATTATTCAAAATTCTATAAAGATAAGAGATTCTGAATAGGTTAACTACTTAAACATGGGGTTATTCTGTCAATGAATTGACTCTTTTTACAATGAATTTTACATACAATTTAGTGGGGCAAATTTCACTGGCTCCGCTCACACCTAAAAGGAGAGGGAAATTTGAGTTAACACAGGACTCTCAGTAGACAACTACTTTCACCACTATGTGTATCTGATGGATGATAATCTTAATCTCCCTCCTAATTTTTTCATCTGTTAAAGAAGTTAGAATAAAGTATAGGGAGAAAAAAATTGTTTAACTTTTCCTAAATAGGTAAAGAGGCTGAGAATATAAATCACTTTGGATTGGTTATGTCAGTGAGTCTCAAATAAGGTTGACTTTGCTCCCTAGGAACATATGGCAAAATCTGGAGACTGATGTAAACATTTTTTGAGTTGTTAAAAAAAAGGATTTCAAATTAAAAAAAAAAGAGGAAATACATCAGAAAGATTAAATCTAGTGGAAATCTTTAGATGGCTGATTGAAAATGGAATGAAAAAGGAGAAGATCAATGATGGGGTTACTAATGTGCTGATGGTCCACTAACAGAGATTAGGTGTCCAAACAGTTCATCTTATCCATCAATTCTTCACACTCTACAAGTGTCTTAGTTGGTCTGCTCTATACACAACAGTCCCGATAAGGTAAAGAAATATGAGAAAAATACAAACGAAAAATCTAGGTTCTTTGAAATAAAACCGGTGAAGATGGTATGAGGTGATAAATGGGGGTTGCCACTCTGACTAATGGGTGGCCAAGGTTTCTTGCTACAACACCCAAGTATGGACCCAAGATCATTCACATTAGTGTCGGAAAAATGGCATCGGTGAGTAAAGAACCCTGTTGACCTTATTGGACACCAGAGTCCAATGTACGGTTTCTGATTTTGTAATGCACTTGAAAGGTTATGTGATGAAGTTTGAAAGTTGTGATGATTTGACTGTGGATGGCTTAAAGGGGAAAGAATAGCTCAAGGAAGTAATTTGTGAAAGTTATGCCTAATTTCTGTAATACCCCTTCCTGAACTCTTCAATGAAAGCCTGCAATATCTGATTGGGAGTCTCTTCCCTTGAACAGTCATTGGGGGAAGTGTTGTCTTGAGATTCTTCTATTTATATGCGTTTAGGAGGGTATTCTGATGGGAACATTTAGAATTACAAAGGCCCACTTTGTTAGATAATTTAAAACAATATTGGTTACCTGGGGTGGAATGAGGAGGCTAAGGGGTTTTCTGCTCTTACTCAGAACATGTTAGAGCAGGTATACTAATACTTGAATACTTTACTTACTAGTCTAGTATAGCCTGTAAAAAAAGTTGACAGATCTGGGAGATAAACAATGGACTATAGGTGAGTAAGCAACGTGATGCTTCCAAAGGTGTTAACTACACAGAAATGGTGCTAACAAATCATACTGTCATAAACCTAAGAATACTGGCATTCTGCTGAGACCCATGTGGCTAAAGCTGTCTCTCAGTCCTACTTCAGAAGAAAGTGGAAGCAAAGTTGCATTCACGCATTGGGGCCAAGAATACATTGTTACAGTGCTCCCACAAAGATATTCTCTTACTTATTATTTCCTTGATAAAAGAAAAGCACTAGGGTTATTTTGACAATGTAATAGTATCTCAATCTTAAAATCAAGCCAAGACTGAATTACAAATGTGGAATAATCATAATCTGAAAGATGTTCCATTATAAAAATTTTTTAAAAAAAGAAAAGATACATTTCCTCAATGGATAGAATTAACAGTGGGGTTCTTGTAGTATCAGAGAAAATAAATTATAATAATAATAGTAATACTGTAGTATTAATGTATCCATTATTTTTCAATAGGCATTGGACCGGCCATGTGGTATAGAAAATGCTCCTTGAATGGTAAAGGTAAAGGACACATTTGTAGAAAATGCTGTGGTATCAAAACTGTTATGGACATAGAAGAAAATTTAAAATTTATTATTTAAAATAATGAGAAAATTCTCCTGAATATAGAAGGGTCTGGTAGCAACAAGCAGTGTCCTTACCTACTCTTTAAATGTAGCCTTCTGGGTAAGCATTTGTGCAGGAATTTCAGCTATGTACATGGGCAGAAAAAGATCATTTCCTACAGTGTCCCTGAAAAGGAAGAAAATAGGCTAAAATTGCTATGCTTCTCAACAGGCTCATCAGACACTAAAATCCATCATGGGCCAGACCATGAAGATCTGGACCAGTCCACAATGTGGGCAAGTGGATTATATTAATCTGTTATCCACAGTTCTACGTGGATACCTATGGATCTTAACTGGAATAGAGACTTATTTTGGATTTGGATTTGCATGCTCAGCAACAAAAGCAAATTCTCTAACACTACTGCACCGTTAACACGGAAGTTATTATTTTCAATTTGAGCCCCTTCTTAAATATCATCAAATAAGTAACCATCAGTTTTACTGCAGGTATAGGAAAACAATAGGCTAAAAAAGCATCACATATAAAGTATATACAAGGTAGTGGATTATTGGAAAGAGCAACTAAAGCACTTACAAAATCCAGGGATAATAAGTGTCTAAAAGGATGACAGTGATTACATGGGTGCATGTTTAAACTTAATAAGCATAGAAGCACAGGAGTATCACCATTGCATCTACTGTTGAGATATTGTACAAAATATGGGGGGGGGGCATTGTGGTGCAATTCCTATAAGCTTCTTCCCGACTTCTATGAATATTTCATTTTCTCTGACTGACCCTACAGTAGTTCTGGGACCTGATTGCATTTACAAGTTCCAGAGAAGGGATTGATTTCTAATCGGACACAATGGCAGTACCTTTAAAAATAACTGCCCAAATTCTTAATAGATGTCTGAAGTGGTTGTTTTACGCCTCAAGTCCATATTGATGTAACAGTTATAGCTTCTTTTCTACCCAGTGGAGGAGGTCATGCTATAAACTTGTGATAACCTAAACCTACTCCATATGACTGAGAAGGGACATAGAGGGAAGCATTGGTAAGAATCATATTTATTGAGGACAGTTATATGGATTAAGCCCTTTGGCCAAACCAGAGGTTTCAAGTAAAAATTGATGATAAATGGAACAATGGAAAGTGATTGCAGAAAAGCAGGAGGGTAAGACATAATTTCTGCAATAAGGAAAAATGA
>NW_005871084.1:8595973-8597904 GCF_000147115.1 Myotis lucifugus
GAGAAACGGTGGCTTCTAGTATAGTATACTTGTCATTGAATTAACAAATAATGACAAAAACATGGACCAGTTAGCCTTGTAAATGTTCAGTGGCTCAGTAGCAACATTACTTAAAATATACTATATAGAGTTCTCCCAACAATCTGGAAAAATAAGGATATTCAGTTCCATTTTAGAAGGAAGAAAATTGATGTGTCTATAGACTTAATGGCTTGTAAGAGGAATCATACAATAGTTATTCTTTTGTGACCAGCTTGTTTCATTTAGTCTCCAAGGTTCATCCTTGTAGCATATTTCACAATTTCCTTCTTTTAAAGGCTAAATTGTATTCTATTATGTGTATACATTATATTTTGTTTATCTACTAATCTGTCAATGAATAACTAGGTTGCTTCCACTTCTTGGCTATTGTGTATGATGATATTATTCGGGTATACAAATATTTCTTCAATTTCCCACACACCAAAAGAGTGGAATTGCTGGATCATGTGGTAATTCTTTTTCGTTTTTTGACAAATTGCATTTGAAATAATTTTGAACTAGTATTTATTGAGGTTGAATGACTTTATGTTGAAGAGTTATGCCCCAAATCTGCTTTATTATTCAAAATAATGCAAATGAATGGTTAGTAATATAAAACCTATAATCACTGGTTGATAAGATTAGCCTCAGAGGTGGATTATTATGAGGAAAGCGGGGAAATGAACTTTATATACTGCCCTACATAGTATTCAGCCTATTTAACGTTGGGAACACAAAGATCTGCACTTGGCATTGATTTGTGTTTGGTATATTTTAATGTATAGTATAACATCCTATATTACATACATTCTTCTCTTTTGCTGTTCTTTGTAGTACACAACTTTTATTAGAGCAGGTTTAAGAATGCTTTCTAGAACTGGAGAATAACTAGCTAGCAGAAGCATAATAACTGTTTGTGCCCTTGACTATATGGATCTCATTAAATAAATATGAAATATATTTTATTTTGAGAACACTGAATTGCTTTGCTTATCGAGATATATCAGCACAAATTGGTTTTGCCATTTGATTGCTTTGAAAAAGTACCTATTTAACATCTTCTAGCTTTGCAATAAACATTGCTTGAGGTAGTGTGTAGTGTTTTATTTCATTATAATGGGCAAAATTGCTGCTTGATAGCAGACTTTTGTTTAACTTTCTTTTTCTATGCAAAAAAATTACTGAAAGTTAAATTAGTTTTATTCTGGAAAGATCATAAGCTGAACTACAAAGATGTATAAAAAGGAAAATATAATCATTCCGTGATGAGTTTCAATTTCTTCTGGGATTATTGAATTCACATTTGGAATTCCTCACATTTTGAATTCTTCATCCATAAATTTGTCAATTTTGCCTTTCAACAGTTTTCAATGTTACTAAGACTTTCTAATTTTATTAATTTAGAAAATTTCAAGTTGTTATTTCTTCAAGTCTTTATATTTGTGGGTGTATCTGCTTTTGTTATTTTAAATATTGGTGCACTTTTCTTCTTCCTTAGATGTATTATAAAATCTAACTGACTTTTTTCTAATTTATATTTATTTTCTCTCTGAAATGTAGTTCTGATTTTATGTTAATTATTTGTCTTGCTTTCCATGAAGTTGCTGTTGTTCATTTTTACAGCATTATGTTGCCTTTCTTCCACTTAAATGATGAACACCAGCCTATCACATGGGTGTGGTAGTTTTTATTACTGTTCACAATATCCATTTTTTCTTCCTGATGATGATCATATTTTCTGCCACGTACAGTCAGGTTTGCCTGTGTGTTTTTCTTTGGCCAATGAAATGTGAGATGTGGCACATGTCATGTCTAAGCAGCAGACTGAAGAGACTGATTATGATTATCTATACCCTCTTTTCCCTCTGCTTTAAATACCAGAAATATGTCTGCATCACCTAATCTCAGAG
>NW_005871084.1:8598610-8601460 GCF_000147115.1 Myotis lucifugus
CTGAATTTATTTGGGGGCAGGCTAGGCTATAGTAGATGGGTGTGGGTGGATTCCAAGCAGAACTTCTTAGCAATTCTGACCCAAATACTAGGGGGTCACCATAGCTTTATGATGGTGCTGAGATAGAAGTCCCACAGGCCTGCTCGCTCAGCCAGACTCCATAGCAGGACATTTACCAGCTGTTCCCAGCTTCCATTGTGCTCAGTACAAATGACCACTTTTAATGGGTCCTAGAGCCTGAAGAAGAATGTAGGCAGTAACAACACATGCGTTTTGTCCTTTTTAACTTGAATTTTGTGTTGTGGGTTGATGGCCATATCAAACATAAAATCTAACTTTTCTTTTATTCATAAAATGCAAAAGATTGACAAAAATGTCAATAGTGTGTGTGCCAAAACATTATAAAATGGTCATTTTTGCTCTTATTGGAAGGGTAGGTAATGTTCCAACTGCAAATTATTCCCTTGGTCAAACTTCAGATTAAGCACTAACCAGCCAGACGAAAGAAGGCAAACAGAAAGTTGTGTTTTCTAAGGCCAGTTGGAAAGCAGATCTGTTTGCAGCTGGATCACATTGTTTAATTATGAAACATTCATTAAGCATTTAAACAATATTTTTCTTAAGCCCTTGAACTACGATAGTCTTTCCACAAATTTCCTTTCAGATTTAAAGTGAATAGTTTCCTTTTACTTTTTAATAATAGACTTCTTGTAAGAAATTTTAGATTTACAGAAAATTTAAGCACAACATTCCAATACATGCTCTTCCCCTGCACAGTTTCTCCTATTGTTAGCAACTTGCATCAGGGTGGTGCCCAGGGAACAGCTGGGGAACCAATACTGATACATTTTTTATTAAAGTCTACAGTTAACATTAAGGTTCACACTTTAGGCTTACATGCTATGGATTTTGGCAAATATAGAAAGTCACATATTCACTAGTATAGTATCATAAGAATAGTTTCACTGTCCGAAAAATCCCCCCTGCTCTACTTATTCAGCTCTACTTTCACTAAACACCCAAAAACCACTGATCTTTGTACTCTCTTTATAATGTTGCCTTTTCCAGAAGGCCATGTGGTTGGAATTATATAGTATACTAGAGGCCTGATAAATGAAATTCGTGCAAGAGTAGGCCTTCCTTCCCCTGGCTGCTGGCACCGGCTTCCCTCTGACACTAGGACCTGGGCTTCCCTCCGTCAGGCACCCAGGACCCGGGCTTCCTTTGCAGCCCCGGCTTTGTCCTGAAAGTTGTCTGGAAAGATGTCTGGTTTAATTAGCACATTACACTTTTATTATTATAGACTAGAGGCCTGGTGCACGAAATTCAGCCTAGCCTGCACCCTCTTGTAATCTGGGACCCCATGGGGGATGTCCAACTGCTGGTTTAGGCCCAATCCCACAGACAGTCGGACATCCCTTTCCCAATCCGGGACTGCTGGCTCCTAACTGCTCACCTGCTTGCCTGCCTGATCACCCCTAACCATTCTGCCTGCCTGCCTGATTGCCCCTAACCACTCACCTGCCTGCCTAATCACCCCTAACCACTCTGCCTGCCTGCCTGATTGCCCCTAACTGCTCACCTGCCTGCCTGATCACCCTAACCACTCATCTGCCTGGCTGATGGTCCCTAACCACTTGCATGCCTGCTTGATCACCCCTGTCTCAGCCCTGTCTCAGCCCCCGCCTCCGCGGCTTCATCCGGAAGGATGTCCAGAATGACGTCTGGAAGGTCATTCAGTTGTCCAGTCTAATTAGCATATTACACTTTTATTATTATAGATAGCCTTTTCACATTGGTTTCTTTCATTAGCTATAGACATTTAAGATTTCTCCTCAATAGAGCAGTGACCTCAACATTAAAATTCTCACAGGGAAATATGGGCACAAATATTTATTACATTGTATTTAGCAATGAAGTCTTAGATATGACACCAAAAGCATGAACAACAAAAGAAAAATTGATAAGTATCAAAATTAAAAGCTTTTGTTCATAAAAGGACATTAGCAAGAACATTAAAGGGCAAGCTATGAAATGAGAAAATATTTGCAAATCATCTATAATAATAAAAGCATAATATGCAAATTAGACTGGACAGCCAAACAACCTCCCGGACGAAGCTGGGGCTGCAAGGACCGAGCCTCTTGCATGAATTTCATGCATCGGACCTCTAGTATATGATAAATATTTAATATCTGGAATATATAAAGAATTTCTAAAACTCAAAAAAAGACAGATAACATTCCATTTTAAAATGGACAAATGACTTAAATAGATATTCTCCAAAGAAGATATTTGAATGGCTAGTAAGTACATGAAAAGATGCTCAACATTATTAATCATTAGGGTCATGCAAGTCATAACCACAATGAGCTATGACTTTACACTTACTAGGGTGGTTTAATTAGCATATTACACTTTTATTATTATAGACTAGAGGCAATAATAAGGCAGAAAATAACAAGTATTGGTAATAACGTGAAGAAATTGGAACCCTCAGACCTTGCTGATGGAAATGTAAAATACCGTAACATAATTTTGAGAAAAAGTTTGACAGTTTCTCAAAAAGCTAAACATAGAATTACCATGTGATCCAGCAATTTTATTTCCAGGTATATACCCAAAAGAATTGAAAATAGGGACCCAAACAGATATTTGTATGTCAGTATTTAGTGCAGTATTATTCACAATAGCCAAAGGGTGGAGAAATTTCAAGTGTCCATCTGCAGATAAATGATAAACAAAACATGGTCGTTTGGGTTGAACTTGACCCTGCAAAAGTCCTGTGTTGATTCCCAACCTCTAGTGTTTAAGAATGTGATCTTATTTAGAAATCGGGTTGTTACAGAA
>NW_005871084.1:8601810-8612855 GCF_000147115.1 Myotis lucifugus
AGGCCAACTGGGACCAATATTCTATCCTGTGCAGCTGTAAAAGTTTTGCTAAGTCTCCATGTGGCAGTTGGTGTGAATGGGATATCATTCGATACCTATTTATAATCTTGGGTTTCCTTTTTAAGTATCCACTGTTATTCCCATATTTCATGCTCTTTTTAAAAATAAAACTAAAACAAATAAGTAGTTGGGAAAGATTGAAGGAATCATCTATATAGATAAGTCTAAGTGACCATTACGACCGGGCGGTAGCTATGATGTGCACTGACCACCAGGGGGCAGATACTTAATGCAGGAGCTGCCCCCTGGTGGTCAGTGTGCTCCCACAGCCAACCTCCCATAGCTGGCCAACTTCCTGTGGTCCCTCCCCCCTGCCAGCTGGGTGGTCAGTGCTCTCCCACAGCCAACCTCCTGCAGCTGGCCAACCTCCCATGGTCCCTCCCCCCAGCCGGCCCCATTCAGCCCCCAACCCCAATTCAACATCACACAGTCGCTCCCCTGGCCAACCAGCCCTGATTGGCCCTGATTGCTGGCCAGGCCAAGGACCCCCTCCATGCATGAATTCGTGCACCAGGCCTCCAGTAACATATATTAACCAATGATAAATACTGAGGACTCTTCTTGCTTTATTTATTTATCTACTTATTCATTTTTAAATATATTTTTATTGATTTCTGAGGGAAAGGAGAGAGAGAGAGAAAGAAACATTGATGATGAGAGAGAATTATTGATCGACTGCCTCCTGCACATCCCCAACTGGGGATTGAGCTGGAAACCCAGTCATGCACCATGACCAGGAATCGAATCGTGATCTTCTGGTTCATAGGTCGATGCTCAACCACTGAGCCACACCAGCTAGGCTTGTTTTACTTGCTTATGTAGTGTCAACTCATGTAAAGTACATATCAGCAATTTAATTTTCACAGCAACCTTGAAAACCAGGCAGTCTCTGCCAATTATAACAGAGAGAAATTTGAGGCATGGAATATGTAACATATGCAGGCCAAGAAGAGGTGGAAATGGGATTAAGACAATCTGTTAGACTCCGACATTTCATTGTATCCTTCCATGGCGTCCTGTTCAAGGAAATGTACAGTAATGAGAAGGAAAGATAAGTCTGTGTTCAGAGTTTGTAGTGACATAAAAGAATTGTGATCTTCTCTGCTCTCCAGGGGAATAGCTCTATTATGTTCTATGTTGCTTTATGAAAAAAAAAATGACCACCTTATAAAGGCTAATTCTCAAGAATATTATAACAACCAAGAGGTTTAAATCATTTTCTTTGGAATATATATATATATATATATATATATATATATATATATATATTCCAATATATATTCCAAAATATATTCCAATATATATATACTAGAGGCCCGGTGCATGAAATTTGTGCATTGGGGGGGGGGGGGGGGTCCCTCAGCCCAGCCTGGACCCTCTCCAATCTGGGACCCTGGTGAGATCGGGCCTAAACGGGTAGTTGGATATCCCCCTCACAATCCAGGACTGCTGGCTCCCAACTGCTTGCTTGCCTGCCTGTCCGATTGCCCCTAACCACTCTCCTGCCAGACCAATCAATGCCTAACTTCTCCCCTGCCAGCCCAATTGCCCCTAACTGCCCTCCCCTACAGGCCTGGTTGCCCCTAACTGTCCTCCACTACAGGCCTGGTCACCCCCAACTGCTCTCCCCTGCAGGCCATCTTGTGGTGGCCATCTTTGACCACATGGGGGCGGCCATCTTGTGTGTTGGAGTGATGGTCAATTTACATATTACTATTTTATTAGGTAGGATATATATACTAGTTTTTTCCAGAAGGTGAGCAACTTCATTAATTAAGTAAAATAAAGACAGACAAATATACTTAATTTCTAGCAACTTAAAATAATCTAAATAAATAGTTCCATGGAAAATATGAATAATCACAGATTTCCATATTGAAAAGCAGAGTGGGCTGGAAAAAAATGTGAGATAAAGAGTAAGGAAGATCTGTGCTCAAGTACCAGTGAGTGAGAAAAATGATTTAAAAGTGCCTGATATATGTTTCCCTCTTGAAAGGTAAGAATGGCCTCCGTCCACTCCCTCCTTCCTTCCTTCCTTCCTTCCTTCCTTCCTTCCTTCCTTCCTTCCTTCTTTGTTTCCTTCCTTTCCTTTCTCCTATCTTTCTTCCATTCTTCTTTCTCCTTTTCATCTCTCCAATGCCAGGGAAATATGAAATTAAACCAACATTTTATAAATCACAAAATAAAGCAAGTGACATTCAGCTAAGGAGCATCTGCTGTTCTGGTGTGGAGCCGTCAAGTGCCTTTTGAATATTTACTGAGCAGCATATCTGCAATTTAAATACCTTGTTCTGGTTAATAAGAGTTGTCAAAGAAGCACATTAACATGCCTTAGGGACTAATTCTGAACTTTGCAGACTTTATGCGTGGGAATAGGCAAGCCTATAACATGAGTTGCACGATCCCAAAGGCTATACTTACACATTTTATGCAATTATGGTTTGAACAATCAAATATTTTGTCTTACGTTGTATTTTCACAAAAATAATTCAAATATACACTATGGAAGATGTTATGAAAAGGGGCTCCCTACACTTACATTTATGAATTATTAGTAATATGTTTATAGATATAGAACAAATTTTTCTCTTTAAAGGTAAAATATATTTTAGTAAATAGTCAACAATGTGTTAGAATAAGTGAGTAATAGGTTAATGTGGAAAAATGATTGCTTGTAGGCAAGTTTTGCATCTTATTGCTACTTTACAAAAAACCTTTAGCTTAACTTTTATGTCTTATAAAAAACTCTTCTCATACCAACAGAAAAATGATTTCCAAATATGAGCATCTACTATCAACCCCCAAAAGAGAGAAGAGTGGGTGGAGAGAGGTAACACACACATTGAATATATATATATATTTTCCTCTGCATTTTCAGTTAACCTGAAAGTAAGACAATCAAATTACATTCCTTTTGTATAGTTCTTTTCTTGCATTATTGTCATTGAATGTGGGGTTTCTTTTATAATTAATTTGTATATTTGTTTCATTGAGGTCATAACCATCTTATAGTATCATAGTATGTATTTAATTTTATCTTCAAAAATAAGAAAAGGAGAGAATGGAAAGGAAAAGGAGGAGAAGGTGAAAAAAGGGGAGGGGGAGAAGGAGGAGGATAAAGAATAGGACATTCTTTACCTCCTCGATTCTCAGGTCCCTGAAGGAGCAGGTTGGGCTCTACAACAGCAATGACATAATGAATACACATTTATCCCTCCAACATGTACAATTGTGTGATTCTTTTGTTAAATCAATTCAAGACAGTAATTCTGCTAGTATTGCAGACAGAAATTCTGTGGGGAGTGAATAACATTAGAACTGGTAGCTCTGTATACAATGTGCTCTCTAGGGACAGTCCTTAGTAGGAACACCACAACTAGACAGAAATGAGGAACACAGGGAACAGAGACACCAATTCCATATAGGTAATGCTTCATTAAAGAAATTCTGCAAAGACAAATTCCAAAGAAAGCAAATATTTAAAAATTACCCAATGCAGGATTCATACATACAGTTCAGTAAATTGTTCAAAAGCTGCTGTAAAAGTCAAAAATATATATATAGCCTCTCACAGAAGAACATAAACCTTGAGTTGAAAAGACAACACAGTAATCAGACAAGACAGTAAGAAGAGCTCTGAATTGAGGAATGATTTAGATAATTTTGAATAAAAAACATCACTCATGGACTAAAAGTCTGCAATGGAAACCGTAAAAGCAGAGTCAATAGTGTGGGATCAGTGAAGCAGAGGACACTGGTGAAGCCCTCCCTGGTTGTATGCTCTAGGGAAGGGAACAATATAGGGAGGCAAGTTAGAAAATGCACAAGACAATGTATGTCCAAAATAGGAAAATAATAACGTGTCTGAAGAGTAAAACAGATGTATTAGAATACAATCTGAAGTGAAAATATTATAATTTTACATTTATAAAATATTTAAAATGTATTCAATACATAAACAGTTGTGAGCATTGAAGACCTACCTATTTTATGCAGACTCAAAGGGCTCACCATGTTTAATCCAAGTCAATATAAAGCAATCCACACTACACATAAACAGACACAATTAGCTATTATAACAACAAGCAAAACATACTGAGTGCAAGCAAATTAAAAAGATATTTGCTCTGGTCTGAATATTTTGAGTCCCCCCAAAATTCATATGGTGAAATCCTAATGCTCAATGTGATGGTATTAGGAAGTGATGGAGTTTGCAAGGTGATTAGGTCATGAGTCCTCATGAACACCATTAATGCCCCCATGAAAAGACCCCATAGAACAGTGATGGCGAACCTATGACACGCGTGTCAGAGGTGACACATGAACTCATTTTTTTGGTTCATTTTTCTTTGTTAAATGGCATTTAAATATATGAAGTAAATATCAAAAATATAAGTCTTTGTTTTACTATGGTTGCAAATATCAGAAAATTTCTATATGTGACACGGCACCAGAGTTAAGTTAGGGTTTTTCAAAATGCTGACACGCTGAGCTCAAAAGGTTCGCCATCACTGCCATAGAACTCCCTAGCCCCTTTCATCAAGTGAGAACACAGGATCTCCAGTCTGCAACCCAAGGAGAGGGACCAGACTGTGACCACGATGGTGCCATGATCTTGGACTTGCAGCCTCCGGAACTGTGAGTGGTAAATGATGTTGGTAAGTCACCTGGTTGGTGGTATTATTCTAGCAGTCCCAAAAGACTAAGACAATGTTACTGAGTCCATTAGCATTGACCAAAAGAAATTCCAAGCCTCCTGCTTTGGGAGTAAGGAAGAGCCCAGAGCCAAGTGCTTTGAAATTCCAGGAGGAAGGACCACGGATGGCCTCATCAGCCCCTTTGACCAGACAACCATTAGGACAGACTTCACTAGGTCTCTGAGCTCTGTTTCAGTGAATTATTACATGAAGGCCTGATCGTCCAAGTCAGCTTTTGTTTCTTAGTCTCTAAGAGTATATGAGTTTTCACATTTCCCTTTTTTACCCATTTCTGAATTCTGAAACCCTTTCGCTATGTCCTTTGATATTCATATATCCTCTACATTTTGAATTAAATCTCTAAAGGTTCTTCTCTGCTTCCTGCTCTAACTGAAATACCACTCTCTCACGAAGATAAGCTTTACCTGTATCCCTCTGTGCTGCTGCTGGTGTTAGGGGTTGAGGTCATCTACCACACTTTCCATATTTGAGGATTAGTAATGTCTTTCTTGTCCTCATTGCTTCTTACAAACTGTTTTCCATCCCTTTTCTAATTAATTAGTTAATAATTGTAGTAATTTTGAATATTATGTCATAAGACTATACTACCTTTTTATCTACTATACCATCCATCTCCCAACCTCCAAGTCCCTTCTTATTTCTTAGAAAGTTCAACTACTTATTTATTTAATTGACTGTTCCTCTGGTCTTAATTGCTCATAGGTCAAATATTCATGTAATTAATATTTACAATAAGTGTGCATTGTTCAATTGCCTTGTCATTGACCCTGACCTAGCTACTCATTTGCAGGTTCATGGTGCATATAAATACATAACATCTTTATTCATTCATCCATGATAGATAGACACTTAGGTGGTTCCCTATCTTGCTATTATGAATATTGCTGCAACAAGAGTGCAGATATATCTTTAATATTGTTTTCATTTCATATATGTGTGTGTGTGTGTGTGTATGTGTGTGTGTATGAAGGAAGAAGTGGAATTGCTGCATCATATGGTAGTATATTTTGAAAAATCTCTATACTAATTTCCATACTGGCTGCTGTACCAAGTTATTTAAAATTAAAATACTATATGCTAGGTTCATTCTAAGCCAATTATTCCATTTCATCACAATCCTTTAGATATGGTCATATGATCAATGCTAGGCCCATTTTGAGTCAACTCCAGGAATTTCACTGGAGTTATACAGAAAGACGTTTTCTCTTTATTCTAAGATTCTTAATTATAAAATTATGTAAAACGAGAGTTGTTAGCAATCACTGTGAGGGGAGAATTGTCAAAGAAAGCAACCCATCCATAAAATCAGAAACAAGTGATGGAAAAGACCATCTTCATGTTAGCTTTAAGTCCCTGGCTTAATACTAACCCATTACATGAACCAAAATGACTTTTCTTAAAATTAATTTGAATTAATTTTGCATCAGTTAATATCTGAGAAACTTGTGATTTGCATAATTTTGTATTTCTCAATTAATCTGTTTTTAAAATTCAAAAGAAATTTTTGCTTAATATATGAAATCATCCACAGATGGACTGAAGTTTAGTTTATGACAGTTGTCTTAGTTTTGTATGAAAACTGTGGAGAAAACACAAGATGTAGTTGAAATTACCTCCCATAAGAACGTAATATTAATTCAAGTCTTCCTCTTCTTGCCTTTTAATTTGTTCTTTTGCAGAATTGATTGGGGTGTATCTATTCCTGTAGTCCTTTTCAGGCAGTCTATCTAAATAGGCCTCAGGAAGAAGTTGTCAAAGTTCAATGCTATCCTACACTATAAAAACAAAACAGTTTTTAAAATAATTACTATGAAGTAAAATGTAAATTTTATTTGCTTTGAAATAGCACATTATGGAATGAGGAATGACTATTTGAAATGTGAGTATTTTGTTTTGTTAAAATTTTCACTAGAATCAGTTTCAGAGAATAAATTAAACCAGAGAGTTTTCATAAAATCAAACTTAATCTCCATTGGTATGAAGGTTCAGAATAATGGGAGAAAACACAACCATTATATACTACAATAATATATGATAGGATTCATGTAAAAAAAATCAGTGACTAAATAGCCTTTCATTTTTATGAGTAGAGGTTAGAGGAAAACCAAAAAGAAGGATAACAAATACAAAAACTTTAGGAAGTTATTTGTTAGAATTTCTTCTGTGAGGGCATACACTGTAATGCAATTTGCATTGTTTAGATTAATATAGTTAATTTACAGTGGAATTAGGAGAAAACTATTCCCTTTCAATGGAAATAAGATTGTACTGCTAAACCATAGAGATAGTGTTAGAATCAAACATTACATATTTTAGCTATGCAATGCTAGACATTTATTCCTTACAATATTTGGTGGAACTTTACAAAAATAATCAGATGCTTAAAATAGGAAACACCTGGCCCTGGCTGGTGTTTCTTGGTGGTTAGAGCTTTGACCCTCGCACCCCAAGGGTTTCGTGTTTGATTCCCAGTCAAGGGTACTCAAGAGCACGTACCTGGGTTGCCGCTTCGCTCCCCAACCCTGGTCAGGTCGCATGCAGAAGGCAGCCAGTTGATGTGTCTCTCTCATATCGATGTCTCTGTTTCTATCTCTGTCTCTGTCTCCTTCTCGCTCTCCCCCTCCTCCACCTCCCTTCCACTCTCTGAAAAGCAATGGGACAAAATATCTTCAAGTAAGGATTAATAACAAAATAAAAATAAAAAATAGGAAACATCTGTGAGAATGAGAAGAAAAGTGTTTCAGAAAACATGTCTGCCTTAGAGGGAGCGGTCTCCAGATCCACTTCACCCCAAGTCCAAGAGGTCAATGGGGCCTGTGGTTGAGCTATATCTCTGAGCTTTGGTTGTTGGGCCATTAGGACACATGTTTTTCTTCCTGATGAAGTTAATTTGTATATATCAGGACCCATAAAATTTAGATACCTCAGTGGCCTGGCCCAAATCACAAATCTATACCTATGTCAGCCTGCACTTACAGAAATAGGGGTCAAGGATACCTAACCTACACCCATCAGGATCCTTCACCTCAGCTTTAGTGAGCTCATCTTACCCTAGAAAACAGGACCTGCTGGACTTACAAGGAAATCCCCACCTCTGAGCCCATCCTGTTCTGTTCCCACATTGCCTCTTCTAAGGTTCCATATACCTCACTCTTGGCCCAAACCCTCAGGCACAACACTCCACTGCTTGTGAGGCACCATGGTCCCCAATCCATGGACTGTTTTCCCTTCTATAAAGGACACCAAACTCCTTACTCAATTGTTCTAGTTTATCATGTGACATTTTCTACTTTCTAAACTGTTCCTTATGACAAGGGTCCAGTGTTCCTGGCTCACTGCATTGAACCTAGTTATTTAATATTTTCATTTGAATATATTCAAATAATTTAGCATTTCTTTCACTATAAAATGCATCCTTGTCTTAAATATTAACTCTGTTAAATACCTTATAATTTTCCTGGTATTATCTGGGAATGAATTCTGTCTCAAACTTGTGTCACTGTTAACTGAGAATTTGATCTGGCTTGGGTTCTTTGGGAAGTAACATATGTGAACAAATGTCACTGGACACATGGAGCAACAGAAATGATATCACTTTCTTTCAGCATAGATGTCACTTCAATTAAGTAATAAATGGCAGATGTAACTTAAAGGTTCTCTTCCTAATGTATTTATTTTTTGTTTCTAAAAGCAGTGGTTGGGGAGAACTTTACAAGTCAACCTATTTTGCCATTTAAATAAGAACGAATCAGAAGCAGCTTGTATCTCAGACCAACAGTGAATTTCTGTTACTAAAATTAACTTTCTAAAACACAGACATGAAGAAACTAAATGGAATATACACATTTTAGGATGTCATGAATGGTACTTCACAACTTGGACAAATTTACTTTTGTACACTCACCAAAGGCTCAAACCATTTCTAGCTTCAGTATGAACTATTTCTTGTCTAATCACCAACAGCTTTGCTTTATAGCAAAGAACTGAAACTTCTCTTGGTCTGCTTTTGCTATTTTTGTTTGTTTGTTTTGTGCCCAGACTAATGTCTTTTTGCCTCTTTCTTATGCTTCAACTACAAGACTGAAGGCCATTTCATTACTATCCATTAACCTTTAGGAACACATAATTTACTTCTTCACATGCTAAAGGATTTATAAACATGGAGGTTCCTCCAAATGAGTTGGGATGCAATATATGATTCATTCAATTTATGGGAAGAGTCCTGCACTTAGTACATAATCAATTTTAAATTTCTTTCATATCTTCACCTGGAAAATGGCATCATATATTTCAACCTGAGTTTATTTGTTCAATTCATTGACAGATTCCCAAAGCTCCAACAAAATACATAAGGTTAATACAGAGAGTGGGGCAAAAATAGGTTTACAGCTGTTGGTATGAAAAACAATACAATAATTAATAAATAATACTAGAATAAACTGTTTTTGCATACTCACAACTATAAACCTATTTTTGCCTCACCCCATATTTAATTATAGCTTTTTCACTTTGTAGAGCAAGTTTCTACAATGGATAAAAATTTATCTAAAGTCTTTCATTTCCATGTAGATGGGTACTTCCACCTATTGATGTAGAACTTTTTCCATCCTCTCAATTTTTCTTTTATTGAAGAATTATGTAGCAATATAGGTATAGAATTTGTGTCATTTATTTAAAGATATTACATTTACTCTCCAACTCATCTTCATTACCTAATTGATTTTGCCTTTTCTTATCTTTTAGTGTGCCTTAATGTATTGTTTTGCTCTATTGTTTACATAACTCACTGACATCAAAAAGCATATATATTTTGTTCACCATGAAACCCTTAGTGGGGGCATGGTGCCTACACGTGCAAATTACCAAGTAAATATTTATTCACTGAAAGAATTAATTATTGAATAATTAAGTTGTTTTACAATTATTTTAAAATAAAATATCATTAAATCAATAAATGTTGGATAAAAGTCTGGGGGAAATATGTAAACACATTGCAAACATTAAAATGGAACAATGAGTAATTTTTTATTGATACTTATTTTTCTCTTAATAAATCTTCTGAATGCTATGGTTTATCTTTTAGTAGATTATTTAACATAAAAATACAATTATCTAAAGACCTATAAGGCACTCAATATATGTATGTTATGTTTGCTCATTTTCTAAAGGAATAGTTGCTGTATATGCTAATTGAATGGATACAGTTTGAAGTACCAGCTATAAAATGAGTATTTAGCAACATTCTCCACATATTAGGACAACTCTCACTTTCAATTTCTCTTCTATTAGAGCAATAATGAATGGGTGCAGTGTTCTAAACAGGTTATTTTCATATGACTGGTGAAGGTTAGCTGGTTGCTGTTAATGCAGAGGGAATGGATTAGGACGGCATTGTTGTCTTGGCAAAGACGTTGCCTCATACTGAAACAGAGATCAAGATCGTGGGATTTCTGGAGACGGGCTTTCAGAAAACTATTCCTGTAATACCCTGTGAGAGTCTGTGGGATAGATCATGGAAAAACAAAACAAGACTGCTTGCATGAGGAAGGTCAGCTGAACTAACCATAAAGGCCGATTAGGTTTGTTGGAGCTTCCTATGTGGTATTATGTGAGCTGATAAAGTACTTCCACATCACATTGCCTTAAATTAGGCAGGAACTCAAAATGACACCTCCAGTAATTTTTTAAAGGACTTAATTTGACTTTCAGATTGTGGGAGGGTTAATGTTTCATGCTCTGTATATATGCCACTTATCACAAGATAATTTACTGAGTGTATCATTTTTTTAAATGTTCTGTAAATTGTTCTATTCTTGAGTCTCTTTCTCATATATATATATTTGTGATATTTGCCATACAAAACCATCTGGTAGTTAAATCCAACTCTTCCTCTACACTGCATCTGTACTTGTACAGTTGAACATGACTGAAAGGAAGCAGAACATGCCACCATGCTGGCCTATCCCATTTGGGGGAGGCGGTTAATAAGGAGAGAACAGCCTCTGAGGAAGGAGCAAAGCCCTGCTTATACATAATTCATGAAAACTTGTCCCGGGAAATTGAACTTCCCTACCACCAGAAACATAAACCAGAATGCCCCAGTTAGGGGAGATAAAAAACAATAGCTCTCAGACTCAGTGAATACTCTGACATTCTGATGGTTGAATGCTTTAAATCAAGCAACAGTAAACATACTGTTACTGGTACATAATAAAAATCCCCGGTGGGAAACAATTTTTAAAAAACTGTTTTGAAGTGCTTACAGGT
>NW_005871085.1:0-10112 GCF_000147115.1 Myotis lucifugus
CCCCGGCATGGCCGCGCGCCGCACCCCACGCGAGGTCCCGGCTCAGACCGGCTGGGCCGACGGGCGCCCCCGGTCCCGGCCACGCCCCGCGGAGGCGCTCGCCCGCCTCTGCCGAGCAGCACCCGGGCTCCGCCGCCGGGACCCTCGGCTGAATTACCCGGCCCCACGCTCTTCTCCCGGCTCCGGCTGACTCTCGGGGGTCGCGGTTCCCGGTCCCGGCCCCCAGGAGCCGGCCAGTGACCAGGGCCCTAGTCCCGCCTCTTCCGCGCGGCCGTCACCCGGGAAACTGGGCCGCCACCCAGGCCCCGCCCCCTCCTCTCCAGGTCTGGAAAGCCGCACCCACTCGCCGGGCTTCCGACAGCAGCTGATGGGTGGTTTTGGAGTCGGAACCACCCAATGATCCGAAGGGTCCTGACCCCAAGTACCTGGGTCTCATCCCTGGCCACTTTCGGGCGGGACAGGTGGAAGAGCCGAGTAATCTGAGCCCGCGGGGCTTCTTTCTTCGTTGCCTCCTCCGGCTCAGAGGCCGGGCAGAGTAAACCTCTCCCCTTAGAGACCCTGCTCGGAGGGGCCAGGGGCTGGGCCAGGCGCCCTCCCACAACACTCCCAGGGTCTGGATTCAGGGACCCAGATCCCCATCCCCAATCAGGCAAAGGGGCTGCTCCATTCACGTTTTTTACTAAAGCACCCACACAAGTTTCTGTGCAATGTACAAACACAAGCTAGCCCTGGGGCTACTGCCTTTGCTCTGAGACAGGGAGATGGGAACCAGACTGACTGATCCAAGCCGTACCTGCCACCCATGCAAAGCCCAAGCCCAAGATCCCAGGCAGTAACACAGCACCCCCTCTGGTCCCCTCCTGGGGCTGCTCCTCAGCACGGGGCCACCAGTTTGCCCCCTACAATGTTGAATGAAAAAGGTTTCCCCTCCCCTGGGAGCAAGGGGGATCCCCAGGTCTGAGAAGTCCCCCTGGAAGTGGCACTGCCCCCGAGTCCTACCTCCCATTCTTCCAGGCCCTAGGGGACTCAAGGGAGGGGAAACTGAGGCACAGAGAGGTGGAGTGACCTAGCCCAGGCCACTCCATGAGGCAGTGCAGGGGCTGGCCCAATCCTGACAGTAAGGGGGGCTGGGCTGGGGAGGGAGTAGTAAGGAGGAATGGCCCCAGAGGCCCCCCCCCCACTCGAGGGGCCTGTTCAGGATGGATGCCCCTCCAAAGTAGGTTCTGAAATTTCCGGTGCAGCTGGGAGGGCCTATTGAAGACCCTCAGAAAAACAGAGCCCACAGTTTCAGTCCTGGGGGATCCCCCTCAGAGCAGCCGCCAGCCAGGCTGAAGGTCAGTCCTCTGGCCAGCAATCCTTGGCACAGGAGCCTTTGTCCTTTAGTGTCAGCCCCGGGGGGGCCATGATGGGGGTCGTCCAATGTCCACTGTGATGTTGGTGAAGAGCGGCTGCCTAGACACCTCCAAGACCTGATACCGCACTGACCCGATGCCGTCCCGCTTCATGGTCAGCTTCGTGTTCTGAATCTTGGTAAACCTGGGCAGGACGGAAGTGAGTCCAGGTCAGGGCTAACCACCAAACCCAACATCTCTGGGGCCACGGGTCAAGCCATCCGGCTTCTTCCAGGGGTGACCCGGTTCTCCTTGCCACCCCTCCACCTGCCTGGAGCTCTTTTGCTCTTACAATTGCCCTCCAAACGGATCTCACCCCCAAAGTCCAGAACTGTGACATCCCCACAAACCTCTCATCTCAGACCTTCCTTCTTTAGACCCAGACATAGGGCATCCCACAGACACCTCAAATGCAATGTATCATCTCTGCTCCCCAAACCATCATCTCGGCCACCCTCTGTTCCTCATCCTTTAGTCACTCCTTCACCATCTATTGAGAGTCCCCATGTGCCAGGCTCTACCCTAAGCACCAGGGACACAGCCATAAACAGGCCAGCAAGGTCCTTCCTCTCACGGCAAGTCTCTGCCACTAGGGGAGACGGGTAACAGACAAGGAACACAGCATTAGTGCGAAGGACAGAGGAGAGGGAGACCAAGAAGACTGATTTGGAAGGGGTGAGTATGTGACATCAAGCTGACAGCAGGAGGGAGAGCCTTCTAGGCAGAGGTAGCAGCACCTGCTGACCCTAAACTGGGAATGAGAATTTGCACAGCTGTGTGGCTAGAGCCTAATGGGCCAAGGGAAGAAGCAGTAAGACTTAGCTTGGAGGTTACATCGTGTATGGGCAGGGCTCTGTAAGTCAGAGGAAGCAGGTTCTTTATTCTGTGAGCAAGAAGACATGGAGGGATCTTTAGCCCAGTTTGGGGGAGGAAGGGTCAGGGAACATGAACTACAGAAGGGACAGGGGAAGCAGGGAAACCAGTGAGAAGTCACTGCCGTGGTCCAGGCAAAAGGAGATGTAGTGAAGGGAAATAATGATGGGCTCAGATATGTTTGGGGGTGGCACCGATATGACTTGCTGATGGTTCGGACATGTAGGGTGAGCGGAAGACGAATCCGGGAGAACTCCTAGATTCGAGGCAAAAGCGGCTAGGTAGATGAAACCACCACCCACAGAGTACCTTTAGCCAGAACATCTTGCTATCTTGTCACTCACCCACCCACGGCAGACATCACTAATTGATGATGGCTATTCCTGAACCAGGACCAAGGCTCCTGGCACTGTGCTTCTAGAAGAGCTGCACTCCCATCCTCATCCCAGCTGCTTTGGTCCTCCCAGTCCTTCTGAGCTCAGCTCAGACCCCTCTCTGAGCTCTCACTCTCAGATGCCCTGAAGCCCTCTCCTCCCAGTCTTTTGTCCCTGCCCTGCTCACCATGATTTTTACCTAAACTGCTTTTTCATCAGCTCCCTGGGCACCCGGTGCTTCATGCTTCTGCCAAACATCAACCCTACGTCAGTGCGGCACTCCCCACTCTTACACCCTGGGCTCGGAGCAGAACCACCCTACTGTTCCAGCTGGAGCAGAGCAGCCTCGCTCCCAGCATGCCCCTGGGGTCCCACGGATTCCTTCAGGCCTGGTCGGCTTCCCTCCGGCTCCACCCAGAAGCTCGGCAGCCCTTCACCTTCCTCAAGCTCCAAGGCGATCCCTTCCATGACTCCCCAAGGCCCCTGGGACAAAAGTGAAACTGACACCCTGGGATGTGAGACCCCCAACACCCATCAATGATCTTCTCTACTGTTAGTCTCCGCCCTCAGAAATTTTAATGCCCCTGAGTTTCGGACTCTCAGCATGTACCATGCATGTTCACATCCCAGACTCCGACACATACTATTTCCTTTTATCCAAACTGGCCTCCTCTATGAACCTGGTGAATACGGCACTGTGCCCAAGGTAGGTGGGTGACAAATATTTGCTGAATGAATAGCTGTCAAACTCCAGTTTACTACACATTCTCCAGGAGGCTTCCCACCATCCCTCTGCCAGGACAGCACCTTGCCCTGACCACCCTGAGCAGTAACTGCCTATCTCCCTCCCTAGAATGAACTTCGTATGGGACATCCAGCTCTGGACCCTTCTCCCCAGCAGGTTTGGCACCAGACAGTCCCGGAACAGTGTCAGGAAGCCCTTGCCTACATTTCACATGCTCTCAGGCACTTCTCCCAGCCAGCACCAGACACCAAATGTTGCTACAGCCTCAGAGACAGAGCCGCCCACTCCCATCTCAGAGGGTCAGTACTGTCTTTCCAATCCCCGGCCCACACGCCCAGGGCTCAGGCCTTTGTTGAGCTCCAGGCCCAGGAGCTGAGCCCAGTGCTGTCTATCTCTCATCCTATCTGCTCTGGCGCAAGTGAGATGTGTGGGGACACCGATGGGAATGCAATCTACTCAATGACAATCTCAGCCCTGCCTTTACGTTTTAGTCACTGCCAGGAATCCAGCCAGGAGTGAGAGCTGCCTGGGTGAGGCTGAGCTGGCGGGTAGGGAACAGGGACCAGAGGCGCTGAGATTCATGTCGAGGGTCGGGGGCCTTGGGATCATCTCTGGGGATCCACTGCACAGGGGGTCACCCCAGGGAGTAAGGGGTTAGGGGCCCTTGGGGTCGGGGTGCTGGGGGTCACCTCTGAGGATTGGGCTCGTTATGCTTGTCCCGGTCGTGCTTGATCATGCGGTAGCGGCCTATGCGGACGTCTGGGCGTGAGATCTTCATCCCAGTCAGGGAGATCCTGGGGATGGGGACAGATGGACTGGAGCAGGCACCAGGAAGGACAAGCGGCCCCGCCCGGTCTGCCACACCCTCTCATGCCCCGTCTACTCTCCACCCGTCACTCACCGGTTGAAGATGTCGTCATCCTCACCACCCCAGCCCCAGTACTCATTGGGGAAGCCGTTGATTCTCAGGAACTGGGCTTTGCTCAGGCCCGACACGCCTCCAAAGTAGCCAGCGTAGGGCAGCCTATTGTGCAGGAGGGCGGGCGTCAGTGAGGGGCCTGAGGGGAGGATGGAGATGGGGTGGGGAAGAGTGTGCCCCGGGCCAGGAGCTAGGGGGGCACTGGGGCTGGGAGTGAGGGTCTGGACGTGTTAGGGGAGGTGGGGGTGGTGAGTTCTGGGTTCAGCTGCAAAGGGAGCTCTCACCGGAAGCCGAACTTGTCCATGGCGATGGCGAAGTGGCGGGGCTGGTCGCCGCAGCGGTACAGGTTGCGGTCATCCATGGGGACCAGGTCCACGTCGCTGAAGATGAAGCAGTCATAGGAGGCGTCCTCCTTCAGCGCCTCTAGGAAGCCCACGTTGAGCAGCTTGGCCCGGTTGAAGGTGTCCTCGCCATGCTGGGGTTGGGGGAGGGGTCGGTCAGCTCTGGTCCTGTGACTGGCAAGCACCTGCCATTTCCCACTGTCCAGAGTGGTCCCCAGGGGCCTGCTACCCACCCCCCACCCCCTTCGTGGCTCCTGCAGACTCCCAGAATCAAGTCCAGCTCCTTACCCTGGGCCCGGCCTTCCAAGGCCTTTCATGACTTGGCTCTAGTCTCCTCTCTGGCCACTGCCCTCAGACACCAAGGCCCAGCTACACGGCATCCCTCAGCGGCCCGGCTCTCCCTCGCCTTGGCCTTGGTGTTGCAGGGCCCCTGCCCGGAATGCTCTCCGCTGCTTGCGCTCGCGTCTGGAAGGCCTCCCTGAACCTCCCCGCCGCAGTGTCATTACTCATCCCCTCCCGCGTGCTTCACGTATGCCGGCGTCCACTTAAACTGTGATTTAGAGCTCTTACTTCAATCTCCCCTCACTCAGACATGCCCTGCGGCCTGGTCTTTGTGCCAGGCGTCTTGTTTGTGCCACTGGAGATCCTGGAGATGAGCAGCCCTGAGCACACCGCATCCCTAC
Source organism: Myotis lucifugus (assembly GCF_000147115.1). Taxonomy (NCBI): domain Eukaryota; kingdom Metazoa; phylum Chordata; class Mammalia; order Chiroptera; family Vespertilionidae; genus Myotis; species Myotis lucifugus. The sequence continues at coordinate 5,327 of NW_005871085.1, forward strand.
TGAGCACAGTCACCAAGTGAGACGAACAACGAACGCCCCGAGTGCCCAGAAACCATGGGACTGAGCTACGGAGCCTCAGCCACCTGTCCCCTCTGGCTCATGTGGATCTACACCCAGTTCCCTGGGGAGCCTCTGACACCAGGACAGGACGGGCGAGGTCACTCGTCTCCCAACAAAATGACAAGCACAGGCAGTCATGGTCCAGTGAGCCTGGGCCCCAGCCTACGATCTCCAGGCTGGAGCCCGAGAGGCTCCTGTGGGGGGGTCTTCCAGGGGCCCTACTGGAAGGAGAGAAGCAAGAGTGGCCCTTCCTCACCACCAGCCAGCTGGGGCCTAACGGGGTGGGAGCTGCTACCCTGGGGCCCTGAACTGCCCAGGGCTCTTGCTTTCCTCCCTTCTCCCCTTGCACCCTCTCTCCCTCCAGCCCTTGGAGCAGCTGTCCGTCATCTCCGGGCTCATCGGGACTCCTTTCCCACCTCTCTCACCAGCCAGGAGCTCAGGTTGCTCCCACAGGGCTCACACACACGCCCAATTCTCTCCCCTCGGGAAGAGAAAACCTCCCTCTAACCACTGCCCTACCTTTTTGCCGTCCCTTGTTGGCAGAGGTTTGTTTCTTTTAAGGAGTTGTCTCCAATCGCCTGTTTCCATGTTGTCAAATCTGATTCTTCAACCCACTGCAATCTGCTTCCGCCCCCACCATGCCCCTGAAATGGCTCTCGCTGGGCCCACCCTGTTGCTAAATCCACTGGACGCATCTTGGTCCACATCCGTCCTTACTCCCACGGCAGTGCTCACGCACTCGCCACGCTTCCTTCTTGACGCTTATTCCTGGGCTCCCAGAGCACCACACCCTCCCGGGTCTCCTCAAACCTTTCTTGCCAACCTTGGCAGCCTCTGCGGCCATCTCTCTTCCTCCACCCGTTTCTTCCACGCTGGCCTCTCCTCCCAGGCCCCATGCTCCCTGCAGGTTGGACATGGTTGGTTTTAGGGACCATCTACATACTGGTGGCTCCCAGAGCCCTCTCTCCACCGCAGACCTCACTCCAAGGTGGACTCATGTGACCAACTGCCTGCTAATCGCTGCTCTCACACCCCCCCAGGCACTCACACTCATCACACGCAGAAAAGAACTCAGAGTCATGCTCTCCCCCAGACCTGTCCCGGCTCCTGCATTTCCATCTTGCTCACAGGCACAGCGAACACCAAGACAGAGCACTCCAGCTGTCCTGGCGTCTCCCTTTCCACCACCGGTGTCACATCTCTCCCTTTCACCCCACAGCCACTGCCTGACTCACACCACGTCCACCATTTCTTTCCTCCACGTCATAGCCTCTTCCCACTGGTCACTCTGCCTCGAGTCTCCTCTCCCAGGCCATTCTCCACATGCAATCAGTGACCTTTCTATAAAGAAACACACACTTTCCCCGCCTTAAAACTTTACAATGGTGCCCACCACCTTCAGGCTGGATTTCAAGTGCTTAACAGGCCTCCTAAGACCCTTATGGATTTGGCCTCCATCAGCTCTTCCAGTCTCATCTCTGTTACCCACCCTTCATTTTGGACCCCACACCTCAGGCAACAATTCCTGAACACACGAGACCAGCTCTCTCGCTGAGGCCTCTAGTCCCTCTGCCTAGCGTGCCTGCCTCCGCCAGGCGTCTGCCAGCTCAAGTCCCACCTCAACCATTGCTTGCCAAGCCCAGGGCTGGACCAGGCCCCTTGGTGCTCCCACCGCTCCCTGCTCCAACTCCAGACTCACACCAACCTCCTGGAGTCTCCAGGGATCCAAGTCCAAGTCTGGGAGTTTTCTGTGGGGAGGAGGGCCTACACCAGGTCCTCTGTGGGCTCCAGTGGCCAGCCCTGGCTGGCCCATGGCAGGGCTCAGAAAGTGAGCCGAGTCCCTGGGCTTCAGCTGGGCCAGCACTTGGCACTAAGGCAGACTTCATCCCTCTTTGAGGACTAACTCTTCCTCTCCTCGGCCCTCAACACCTCATAGCCAGCATCCCCTAGGTCTCCACCACCACGAGATGGGGCCCACCAAAGGAAGACAATGGGGCTCATGCCCATTAAGGCCAGGCACACATCCGCCAGTGTGCATGCCAACATTCACACGCATGTGTCCCCTTCATGAGTATGCAAACCTTCCTATGTGCACACCGACATACATGTACCCCCACAGGTAATTCACATATCCACACAACCATGGCAGACAAGCACCACGAATGCCCCCAAACCCACACATGTACCAACAGGCACACGGGCTCCACACTCACAAGTGCCCACGGGTCCCCTGGTGGTCAGTACCCAGCCTGGGGGTCATAGACGGCACACCTGGTTGATGACATAGATGCCATAGCGCAGCCGCTGCCGCCTCAGGATGGGGTGCAGATAGTGGAGCCAGTAGCGTAGGTGGTGCTCCCGGTGTCGAAAGGGGATGATGACTGCCACTGTCTGGGCTGGGGTGCAGTCGGGCGGTGTATAGCGGCCACCCAGGAGCACACCCGGGTTCTCCCTCTGCACCCGCTCCAGTGGCATGGGCGAGGTGAACTCAATCAGCAGTCGGCCCACTGCAGGCAGGACGGTGGCAGGAATCAGGACTTCATCCGAATCCTGGGACACCAGCCCTCTCCCTCGGCCCGGGGGTGGACGAGGGAACCCGAGGAGTAGCCCTCTCACAACAGACCCGGACCCTCGGCACCCCATCGGTCAAGACTCCACTCCCCATGGAATGGTTAGGTCCTCTGCCCACCCCTATGGGCAGGCCCTACCCTGCAGGCTCACCAAGACCAGGTGGCGAGTCAGGACAGGGCGGCAGGACGGGAGCCGAGGAGCCAGGCCGGACACTGGGGGCCTCAGGGAGTCCGGAGCTGGGGGCAGTGGCGTTCGGCCGGGAGCAGTTGGAGCTGCTGGCAGCTGGGTGAAGGACACGGGCAGGGCCTCGGGCACTGAAGCGGCTGAAGAAGGCCAGGTGCTGGGCATAGACGTCAAAGTAGAGGATGACGGCCACGAGAAAGTGCAGCAGGCAGAGAAGGAGCACGGCCTTGCAGACGCGCTCCAGCGTCCCCCCCAGCAGTCTGCTCATCCCGCAGGCGGCCTCCGGCCCGCCCAATGGGCCCGGGCATCCGGCTGCCGGCCTGAGCAAAGGTAGGAAAGAAACCGACCCAGCCGGTTAGGGCCGATGGGCAAGGCTACCCACCCACCTCCTGCCCACTGCTTCTACTCATGGACCCGCATCCTCACATTTACCTGCTCATGCCCTGTGACACTCATCCTCACATTCTACCTGCAAACAGACACACAGACACAGTCCCTAGCAACTCAATACTCACACATCTTCACGCACCTGAGTACTTACCCACGTAAGCTTACATTCCTTATCTACACACACACACACACACACACACACACACACACATACATATTCCCAGGAACATGGACACGTAGCCTCTGACCACACTGGTTCATACCTAAACATGGGAACATGTGTACCTACAGACCCACATGTGTACCTGTGCCCCAGAGAACAGACACCCCCCAGGGCAGTATGCTCATCCCAGGACTCCGGGCCTGGGGAAAGGGGCCATTTCCTGAGCACCTGCCATGCAGGAGTGCTCTGTATCACGGCTTCACTTAGTCCTCCCAGGAGCATGGTGGGCAGTGGTTTGGTCACACAGGTCCCAGGGGCAAGCAGGCCAGGCCAGCTGGAACCAGGCTGGGAAGTGGCCCTCAGCATCCCAATGGCCCAAATACAGGATGTCTGTGGGATCCCTTCCTTCTGGAACAAGAGGTCAAAATACAGGGTGTGGCACGGGCACCCCCTATAAGACCTCAAGGGTTGGGCTGAACTCCCTGGAGCCTGCCCAGCACTGCCGGTCCTGATTCCCAGAACAGGGACGCTGGAGCCATGGGGACGGAGGTGCAGCACTCAGCAGGCAGCAGAGGGTCCTGCTGGGCACAGCTCCAGCTGCGGTCCCAACAGCGCGGCCACACTTCTGAGGCCACTTCTAGCAGCGCTTCAGGTTGCAGGGGGCGTCTCACTCACAGACACACGGCATCGCACAACCGTGCAGACACCCTCGGTCCCAGCTATACTCACCTGCACTGAGACACACACAACTACAGACAGACACACCCAGGTGACAGTCACACACAAGTTACACACTCACAAACAAAGCCGCGGGTCCCGCACTTACACAGCCGCACCTACAAGCTCCCGGGCGCCTCCCAACACGCGGCCCCACGTGCGAACATTCCCACCCCTCCTGGGGCAGGAGTTCTGGGTCAGGCTGACCACCGGCAGCGAGGTAGTTTTGGGCAGGGCTGGAGGGCTGAGCCGCCTGAACACGTGGCACCCCGGGACTGGGGAGGCAGCAGAGACCCGGAGGGTGTGGAGCCTGGGGGTGGGGAGGCGTGGATTGGGGGAGTGGATGGAGGCGGGGGCCGAGGCCAAGGGGAACCGTGAGTGGAGCGCCTCCCCGCGCCACGAGGCCCGGTGAGCAGGGACAATAAAGGAGGCCGGTCGGGGGCGGGCAGCGGAGCCCAGCGGAGCCCGGGGGAGCCTAGGGATGGGGGTGGGGTGGGGAGAGGCAACGCCAGGCCGGGCTCTGGCAGCTGGCGCCTCTCAGCGGGTCCTGGGCGGGGATCGCGGGGATCGCGGGGCCGGGGCTGGAATCTGGGGGCCCGGAGCTGGGGGCCGCGCGCGCCTCCCTCTCACCCGGCGCTCAGCAGGGGGCGCTGCTCCGCGCTGGGGCTGGCTTCCCGGCTCCGGCGGCTGCAGACGCTCCGT
>NW_005871085.1:10327-13150 GCF_000147115.1 Myotis lucifugus
AGCAGTGCATACAATACAAAATAGAACATCTATCTATTTATTATAATTCTCTCTCCTTAATCGGCGATCCTATTTTCAGATGGTAAACCCAGTGAATTTTCCTTAGGCACTCCCTGCTCCCAGGGTGACTGCTTCTGTACCCGCCCGCGCGCCCCCGACGTCGAAACTACCGGCGGCCCAGCGCGGCGGAGCGAGGGGCGGAGGTGGCACAGGACCCAAGAGGGGCGCAGGGAATCGGTCAGGCTCTCTCAAGAGCTTGGATTCAAGGTCCGGCCTGGAGAGGGTGTGGATAGCTCACCCATCGCGGGGGAGCGGGGTCTGGGTTGGAGCGCGAATTCGGCCGAAGGGGCTGACTAGGGCGGGGAGGTCAGGGATTCGGCAACTCATTGATGGGAGCGTTATTCAAGGTCGGCCAGGGCCAGCGGAGGGGGCGCTGGCTGAGCAGGACCCTTAAAGGCATGGACAAAAGTTTGTGGCTTGGGCCTGATGGTGGCTGGGGCTTCTAGGGTCACAGGAGGTTGGGTTAGACTGGACAATGCCCCAGGAACAAGGGATCAAATTAGTCACTGGCAGGGGATGGTGCTGGGACAGGCAGAGACAATAAGCTCCAAGCCCCACCAGGCTAGGAAGTGCTGGATGCCTGAGGGCAGAGCCAGGGAAGTAGGCATGGCCAGTTTGGGTTTTGCAGAGAGTCCCAAGGGCATAGGACTAGGCGGACACTCCCCATCCTGCCCCCCACCTCCCCATGGGCCCATACCTCCCCACGCCTTCATGCCCTTCAATACAGATTTTCAGGGGCACAGAGTCTGCAGCCCAGCACCCTTCCCATCCCACCCAGGCGCCAGCTTTGCCCAGGGCAGAGACAGTCTGTGTGAGTGGCAGGAGGCTGGCAGGAGGCTGAGGCCTACAGGCCTGTTTACCCTCCTGGGAAAGGCGGTAAGAAGGGCAACCACAGCAGCACTGACCCAGACAAATACCACATTTATTTCACAAACACTGGGAAGACAGTTTGGGGGAGGAGGTGGGACGCAGGTGCAGAGCTGCACAGTCCTCAGCAGCCCACTCCCCACACTGAGGATCCAGCCAGGCAGGGCCTCCAAGTCGACAGGCAGCAAGAAGTGAGTGCAGGGAGGGCCCAGAACACCGAGCCCTGCGAAAGGGGCGCAGCTCCAGCTGCCCCAGGAAAACCACAAATAAATAAGAGTGGGGCGCGGCCCCACACAGACCGTCTAGTCACCCATCTTCACTCTGGAGGTCTGCAAAACAAGAACAGGAGAAATCAGGTAGAGACAGAGGAATAGGTAAGAGTGACAAATGACAGAAGATCAGACCTAACAAACTCATGGTGAGATGGACAGATGACAACAGGGGGACAACTAGACCAGAATGGATATGCTGTGACAGACAAACACAGATGAACAGGGACAGTCAGGCTGTGGGACAGAAAGGTGGAGGGAAGTGGCATATAGACAATGGCAGTCACCAAGAGTCAACCCAGTCAGGCACCCCCAGTCACCCTCAGGTCCTCAAGCTGATCGTTAGCCACAAACTCAGACAATGTCAGACAGATAAGACACGATTTAGACATGCTATTCAACTGACAGCATAGATACACACAGGCCCTGCTAAACACAGTCAAACACGCCGAGACAGACTTATTTGGACACAGACAAGATCCCAACCATGGAGACAAACAAAAAGAGAGATACTAAATGAAACACAGCCAAACACCAGGGGGGGGGGGGGGGGGGCGGGAAATAGGACAGTTGTCAGTGTTTCCTGATTAGAAACAAAATTAAGCCAAAAGCTTCAAAAGGGGAAAACCAGAAGATGGGAACGAGGTGGTAGAAGCTGTTCAGGGGTTCCACGGGTGGAGGCAGGAGCACTGTAGCTCCTCTGGAAGGAGGGCGCGTCTGGGTTAGGGACAAGGACAGAGGCTCCCCAGCATTCAGCACCTGTAGGATCGCGACGATGACCCCAAAGAGGCCGATGGCGCTGCCGAAGATCTCCACGATAAGAATCTTCACAAAGAGGCTGGGGTTCTGGGCATCAGCCAGGGCGGCCCCGCTGCCCACGATGCCCACGCAGACGCCACAGAAGAGGTTAGACAGGCCCACGGTGAGGCCGGCTCCGAACATGGAGTAGCCTGGGGGAATGGAAAGGGGGCAGTGAGGCCAATCACAGACCCACTGTGCAAAGCAGGCCCAAGTAGGTGACCAAATATCAAAACAAGGTGTCTAAACTGGGGGTGGGAAGGGGAAAGCAGATGCCCTAGCGGTTTGCCTTCACACACACACCTACCTGCATGATAGTTTCGGTGGCCAATGGCTTTGGGGTCAGTGGCACTGAAAGGCTGAGGGAGGCAGAGAAGTCATCAGAAACCAACCTCTAGGCTCCTCTGTACTCCCCAAGCAATGTGCGGAACACACTGGAATGGATCCTCCCCTACCCCCCGCCATACTCCATACCTCAGCCATGTTGCTAAGGACAATTGCCATGATGATGCCGTAGATAGCCACAGCCTCACAGAAGATGATGCTGGAGGTAGTAGTGGTGGGCAAAGGGGGTTGAGAGGAGAAAGAGATTAGAGAGCAATCAACCTTCCTCCTCACAGAGTCCCCCGTCACCTTTCCCCCACTAGCATCCCACCTTATCAGGAGGCTGCTCGGGAGCAGAATGTCAAGTCAAACAAATGGGCAGCTCCCAATGCAGCTGGTTCTGACAGCCTTCCAAGGGCCCTAACTTACCTGACCAGGTTCTTGGTCTTGATCCGAGGGGCCTTCACCCCTCCCCCAATGATGGATGAGCCAGTAATATAGATGC
>NW_005871085.1:14459-20566 GCF_000147115.1 Myotis lucifugus
GGAGATCGGGTCTCCTCGGTCGGGGTCAGAGGCCCCCACGGGCGCGCGGCAGCTCCCGGAGCCCGGGGGACAGAGCCCGCGCTGCAGCCCGGCGGTCCCGGGACCCCACGACCCCCGCCGGGCTCCAGACCGGCCCGCCCGGCCCGGGTGCTGGCCCCGCCCGCCAGGGCCCGGCCTCACCCACGCCGATCATGCAGGCCCAGAAGGCCACGAAGACCCCGGCATACAGGAGCGCTAGCCCCGTCATGGCGGCGGTGACGGCGGGGCACGGGTCGGTGGAGACAGAGCTGAAGCCGCGTCCCTGCGTCCACCGTCCGCCCCGCAGCCCAGTCCGCCGCCCGCACCGTCACCTGACTCGCCCACGTGACGCGCCGGCACCACCTGACCCGGGCCGGGCTCCGCGCTGGTGCTCGCCACGCCGGAACCGCGACGCTGAGCATTGTGGTTGGTGTAGTTTCGCGCTGCAGCGGCGGCTCAGGCGCCCTCCGCCCTGCTCGGTCCAGCCCTGCCTTGCACCCGAGCCTGCCCGCGGCCTCCCTAGCGTGGCCTCCGACCCCGTGCGGACCCCTGTCCCGCTAGGGTGCTGTGCTCCACTCCTCAAGCTCTTCCCTCTGCCTGACGCCCGCTGCCTAGGGCTCACCCTGAGCCCGGCTAGCAGCTACCGAGCTCAGAAATCGTTCTTCCCGGAGCCTTCCCCAACCCTGAGGCAAGGTGGTCGCCTGCTCTGGGATCCCAAGAAACTTCAGCAAGATCATGTCACTCTTTAAAATGCCCTGGTGGCTCAATTCCACTCTAAAAGCCATAGTCCTTTCAATGGCTTACGAGGCCTCCACCAATGTGGTTCCGAACTTCATCTCTATTACGCCCCCACCAACTCCTCTGGCTGCACGGGCATCCTTGCTACCCCTTGAACATACCAGCCATACCCTCACCGCATTGGCCTTGCACTTGTTCTCTCTGCTTCTCCTAATTTTTATCCATGTAACTCACTCCGTAACTTCCTTTCAGTCTTCTTTCACCTTCTTCATAAGGCCTGCTCTGACCATCCTGTTTAATATTGCAACCCCCTCTCCCTTACACTCCCTTCCCAGCTCTATATTTCTCCATAACACTTACCACCATTTGGCATACTGAGTATCTAGGGGTTATCCATCTCTCCCCACCCATGAGAATGTAAGCATCGTGAAAGGATTTCTGTTGTATTTCCAGTGCCTGGCACACAGTGGGTGCTCAATACATGTTTGTAATTGGTAGTTACAAAATAGTCAAGGGGGTATAAAGTATAGCATAGGGAATATAGTCAATAATATTGTAGTAACTATGTATGGTGCCACGTGGGTACTTGAATTATTGGGGGGAACACTTCGTAAAGTATATGATTGTCTTAACCACTATGCTGTACACATGAAATTTAATACAAAATATGTAAAGTGTAATTGAAAAAAATTGTTTTATTGATTACATGCTGAAATGTTTTGGGTATTGGAGTTTAAAAATTATTAAATTTACAAAAGAAAAGACTAAATAGTCGCCGTAGCTGGTTTGTCTCAGTGAATAGAGCATCAATCAGCCTGGGGACTAAGGGGTTCTGGGTTCAATTCTGCTCAAGGGCACATGCCCAGATTGCAGGCTTAGTCCCCAATAGGGGGCGTACAAGAGGCAGCTGATCAATGATTCTCTCTCATCATTGATGTTTCTCTCTCTCTATCCCTCTCCCTTCCTCTCTGAAATCAAGAAAAAATAAATAAATAAATGCAATAACAAAATATTTAAAATTTTTAATTCATTTTATAAGTGTTGAAGTTAGATATTTATACATTTACCATTTTCTAAATCATACTTTGTTCCTATTTTGTACGTTATTTTTTGCACTCAAATGTTTATTTTATACATACATTTTACTTATTTATAAATATATTTGTATTGATTTGGGAGAGGGAGAGAAATATCAATGATGAGAGAGAATCATTGATCCGTTGCCTCTTGCACACCCCCTACTGGGGACTGAGCCCACAACCCCGGGCATGTGCCCTTGGCTGGAATCAAACCTGGGACCCTTCTGTCCTCACGCTGATGCTCTATCCACTGAGCCAAATCAGCTAGGGTAATACATACATTTTAAAGATGCTTACACTACATTTGCAATATATTCTATCTTCTCAATTGGTTGATCCCTTTTGATTTTGACGTATTGGTTTGCTCTACAGCAGTGGTTCTCAACCTTCCTAATGCCACGACCCTTTAATACAGTTCCTCATGTTGTGGTGACCCCCAATTTCATTGTTACACATTGAACATAATTAAAGCATAGTGATTAATCACAAAAATAATATGTAATTATATATGTGTTTTCCAATGGTCTTAGGCGACCCCAGTGAAAGGGTTGTTCGACCGCCAAAGGGGTCGCGACCCACAGGTTGAGAACTGCTGCTCTACAGTGATATGGATTTTAACATACTGAAAGTTACATGTTCAACACCCTGGACATTGCCAATATGCCAAGATTCTCAGAAAATGTGTGAAATGAAGAAGTGAATTATTTCACTTCACCCCTCTCAACCTTTAGGGTCCAGCAACTCCACTCTGCCTAAAGCACCCACTATGCTGGTTTAAGAATGGTGTGTCCTTTATCCAAGTGTCCTTTTCACGCCTTCTCTCCTGATAACACTTTTTCCCCTCCAGGTGATTCAGCGTATCACCCCTTCTGAGAAGCCTCTTTTGGGCTCCAGCTGCCCCCGGGGGCTTCCCTTCTCACAGAGTACTGTTTCAGTGTGTGGTGATTGTCTATTTAACCCCTCTTCAATTTTACACAGTGAGGACAAAATTCAAAGACAATTCAGATCTCCACCCACAGGACCTGCAGTGTTTGACGAGTAAAAAGAAACAGAAGAAAAAGTATCTGATTTATTCAAGTTTCTGTAATCTCCCTGAGAAACAAATCAGCGCCAGTATAGACCAGCACTGTCCACCAGAACTCTCCGTGAAGATGGGAATGTCCTATAGCTGCGCTGTCCTCTTACATGGCTACCTGAGCGGTGAAATGTGGTTAGTGTGACCAGGAAACTGAGTTTTTAATCTTAAATTGTTTAAAATTTAACTAGCTGGTATACTGGACAGCACAAGTACAGACCAGTGGTTCTCAACTGGGAGCAAATTGCTTCCAGAGGCGACACTTGCCAGTGTCTGGAGATATTTTTGATTATCACAACCAGGAAGTGTATGCTCCTGGCATCTAGTGAGCAGAAATCAGGGATGATGCTGAACATGCTACAAAGCACAGAACAGCCCCTCACAATAAAAATTATCTGGCCTTGCCCTAACCCAGTGATGGCGAACCTATGACACGTGAACTCATTTTTTTGGTTGACTTTTCTTTGTTAAATGGCATTTAAATATATAAAATAAATATCAAAAATATAAATCTTTGTTTTACTATGGTTGTAAATATCAAAAAATTTCTATATGTGACACAGCACCAGAGTTAAGTTAGGGTTTTTCAAAATGCTGACACGCCGAGCTCAAAAGGTTCGCCATCACTGCCCTAACCGGTTTGGCTCAGTGGATGGAGCGTCGGCCTGTGGACTGAGGGGTCCCAGGTTCGATTCTGGTCAAGGGCATGTACCTTGGTTGTGGGCACATCCCCAGTGGGAGTGTGCAGGAGGCAGCTGATTGATGTTTCTCTCTCGTTGATGTTTCTAACTTTCTATCCCTCTCCCTTCCTCTCTATAAAAAATCAATAAAAATATATTTAAAAAAATTATCTGGCCCAAAACATCAGTTGTGCGGAGGCTGAGAAACCTGGTCTAGACCATCTATAACCTGCCTTTGAAAAGGACAGACCCTTAACTGCACACCAGGAACTGGGATTGGCCAGAGGTCCTGGGCTGCTCCTAGAACAGATGGGCCTAGAAGGCTTCAGGAATGCCCCAAATCAGTCCCCACCAGTCAAACATCAAACATGTTGCTAAGCCAGTATGTGCTAAGCCGTGTGCCAGTGTCAGTACAAGACCAAGCTGGATCCTATCCTTAGTGAGGGGCTGCCTGCCCTCCCTCCATCCAGGCTCCTTCAAGGATCCTGGCAGAGGGGTGAGGTTGGTACAGGGAGCACTAAAAGGTCTTAGCAGTGATTTTTTTTTTTTTTTAACAGATCTTGCCTCAGGTTTATTTGTACAAATAGCACAGGAGGACACTAGTTCCAGGGGTCACACCAGTCCTTCTGTCCTCACATCAGCAGACAGAGGCCTCTCCTGTGGAGCCTTTATGGGGGTCTGGGCACCTTTGGGAGCCTAAGCCTGAGTTGCAGCTGCAGCCTGAGGCGTGGTTTAAGCCTTGCCGTGGCCTTAAGCAGTACCTGAGACCCTTAGTGATGGGACACAGCACATCTCCCAAGTTTGGGGTGAAGGATGTAGACAAGTTGACGAGCTTGCAGCTGCCCCTCTGGGATCCCAGCCTGACTTCCCTGGGCTGTACGCAGGCCTCAACAGCCTTGGCACGTGTGCTCATGGCGTCAGTGTTGTCAACGTGCCTCTTGTTGTGCTTTTTGGCAAAGCGTATGTTTCGCAGGAACTTTGGATCTATTTCCTTCTTGATGCCTTTTCTGGGCCATTTTCGGAACTGGTTGTGCATGGTGTGGTTCCTGGGCTTGGCCATATCTGCACTGAAGCCTGCAGCACCTGGGACCGGAAGAGTCCGCAGTGATCCTTAAGTCCATCTGTGTCTCTGGCCCCACAGGGTATCAGCTGCTTCCCTCATCCTCATAGGCGATGGCAATTCCTCGTCTTCCGCTTACGACTCCTGTCACTGGCGTCTGACCCAGCCGAGGCTGCAGCCCTTGCCAGCTCCGAGAACTAAGGAACGAGGCTGCAAAGAGAGGGGACTGAAGCTGAGTGGCCGGAATCCGGGAGAATTCCGAAGGGAGTGGAGACTTGGCACGCTTACCTGCGGGGCTACTCTCAACCAGCTCCAGCTGAGGCCGTGGGGTCAGGGCTGAGCATCCAGGATCATTTGATGGCTTCCAGGCAGGCGGGGGTCGAAGCTCCCCAGTAATGAGTGACACATCTGGGATGTCCCACAGTTCCGATTCAGGTGGCGGGAGGGGCACGTGGAAGGGCGAGCCTAGGAGGGAAAAAGATGATCCATACTGGCCCCCTGCTTCCAGGCCCCACCTGTTTGCAGCTCAGGCAGTGCCCCACCACTCACCAGGCAACAAGTCTGCGTAGTGTGTGAGGTGGGGAGCCAGGCCTGGAGATGGCCAGGCAGGATTGCAGGCAGCCTCCAGCTCACATGGTGACAATACAGGCCGGAAGAAGCCACCAGAAGGCTGGGGAGCTAAGGCACCAAGAGGACAGGCCAACAGCACAAAGATATCTACCTCAGGGAAGTTGGCAAGCTTGGGAGGTGTGGGCCGCCCCAGAGCTAACACATAGCTATGCTTGCCGGCAGCCCGAGTCAGGTTCCGCAAGTGTGCCAGCGCCTCCCGGTGTCGGGCCACGCCCAGCGTGCCCACCAGCAGCCCCACCACGTGAGCGTCTCTGGCCCTCTCTACCAGATATCGTCTACGTGCCCTTAGCCGCCCAGCCCGGGCACCTTCATCACGGGTCCCCCCTGTGTCTGGGCAGCAGGAGGAGAAGGACCGCTCTGGTGCCCAGCCCAAGAGCAGCCGGCTCAGGTCAGGATCGAGGTCAGGGTCAGAGCTGGCCCCAGAGCCTCCCACATAGAAAGCATCATACTCTTCCAGACACCTTCCTGGGGCCAGGGGGAAGCGACGCCCAAAACGCTGCAGGGGTTCAGGCTCTGAATTGAGGGAGCCCACTGGCAGGGGAAGAGCTGGGCTGGCGACAAGCAGGTCCGTGTACCGTGGCGAAGGAGAGTGGCCAAGGCCTCTGGAAGAAGGAAGTGGTGTCAGGGTTGGGGCCTGGCAAAACAAGAGCTCCCCTGCTCCCCAGAAGACTGAGTGTGACCCAACGGCAAAGGCTGGGGTCAAGCCCACAGTGAGAACTCTCTGGGATGTACTGAAACAGGAAAATGAGGAACAAATAGCGGACCCACTCTCCCTGAATGCTCAGGCAAAACCCCTCACCCAGGGCGTGGGGCGCAGGCCGGGCTCG
>NW_005871085.1:20761-43984 GCF_000147115.1 Myotis lucifugus
AGGGCTTAAGCAGCCAGGACGAAATGCACAAGGGCCTGAGCTCCAGCTTGCTCCGCACCCAGCACATCCACACAGCAGCTGCAGGGGAGATACCAGGGGTGAGAAAGGTTTCACCAGAGAGCTCCTGTCATCAGCGGGAACCGTGTCGGTGAAGAAAACGATGCTATGGAAAGACACCGTCACTGAGAGGAGCGCAGTCATCGAGCATTACCAAAGAGAAACAGAGCCATTAGGGGCAGGCCCTGTCCTGGAGGGAAACCACCACAAACCCTGGGTCCCTAGGCCTCCGTCCTGAAGCTCAACGTCACACCTGCCATAGGCTGTGTCCCCAAGAATGAACATTTTCGACCCTGTGGTCTCCTCCAGTCGTGCAGCCACAACCCCAGCATCTCCCAGCAGTTGGTCGGGGAACTGCAAGGCCACCTGTAAGCATAAATCGTGGAGTCAGAAACGGCCTCTCCTCCACCGAGGGTCGTCTCTTCAAGGAAAACCTTCCGGGAGTCCCCACCCAACCAACCTTCAAAGCCTCTCGTCCCAGAGAAGCACCTCACCTCACCCCCACCCCCCCATCCGCACAAAATTACCCCGAGACCCCATCCTATGGGCGACCCATCCGAGAGGTGAGCCATCCTCCCCAACCTGCCCTCACCCGCTGGCACCCCAGGTCACGGACAAAACCGACGACTCGCTGCAGCTCGTACACTCGGTCCAGGTCCGAGAGAGGCGTGAGCAGCCCGGCGGCCCCCGCCTCCCGCTGCAGCGCCGCCTCGGCGGAGCTGCTGAATGTAGACTCCATGAGGTACAGCTTAGGTGGCGGGAAGCAGCGGGGATCCCTCGGCCTCCGCGTCCTCAATGGGTCACAGTCCTTTGATGAGCGCGGGGAGCTTGGGACTCAGGCCGCCAGCAGTGGAACAGCTAGTCGCGCATCCAAAACTCCCGTTCCTCGCTACACGTGACCCAACCGGAGATTACTTCCGGGTCTCGAGGCGGGGCTGATAGCAATTTTACCAATCTCAAACCAGCACGGCTCCGGCTCTCCAATCGTCGCCTACCAAACCGCCCATTGGCCTCACAGCACAAGGCCAACCGGAAGTACTTCCGGGGGGAGATGCGGAGCCTTGTGGGTATTGTAGTTCCTCTAGCCCTCCTCTCCAGGCGCAGAGAGTTTTCTGGTTCAGCCCACCGCCCACTCTCAGAAACACCCATTCCCTGAAAATAATTACTCCAGTTTGAGCAACTCCAACTTCTCCATGGCTGTCTCCTAATCTGCAGAATGGGGCTTGTAGCAAAAATACTCCTAATAGGATTGTTGGGAGTCTAAACAATTTAGACATAAAACCTTACAAGTAGTCCTTTGCATATCACATGTACTGAAAGCATTGCTATTACCCGCAGTCGGTCAGGTAGGCAAACATTGAGTATTACTGTTCATCAGGCACTATACATCCTCAGAGTTTACAGTCTTTGGAGTAAGAATTGTCCCATTTTATAGGTCAGGAGGCTGAGATTCAAAGAAGCTAACTACCTGTCTAATAAGACACAGCAAGTCAGTGGCACAATCTAGCAAACCTAGGTCTGATTTCAGAAGCTGCGCTTTTGACTTCATTCTCCTAGCTCATGTGCTACACTGGTCATGGGGGAGGGGCAGAAAAGGAGGAAGAAGCACTGGTTAGCACGTAGTAGGAGAAGAGAATTGAGAAATCAAGAGTAAGGTGAGACTCTAGCAGGGGCAGTGGGACAGAGTGGCCTCAGGGGATGGCACATGAAAGGCTGGCATGGGAAGAGATTGATCGAGGATGAGGAATGGACACAGAATTTGTGCAAAAGTTGGGAAAAGAACAGGGGAAGGAATATAAAAGTAATCAGTTCTATCATCTCTAAGGAGACTCAGGTTCACGACAGGGTGGGGAAAACCCAGGCCCATTCTCAGATCTCACTGAGGAGAAGGCTGGGGTGCCTGAGAGGCAGCCCAGATGTAACTGTGACTGAGGAGACAGAAAGGGGACCCTGCAAAGGGAGAGCAAGTGACAGGAGCTGTCCCTGGTGCTGACCAAGCCCTGACCATCACGTTGGGGACTCAGTATACAGACAACATTGGGTCCTGCCTTCCTCTTCCTCTGGGGTCTGCAATGCCTCCTCCCACACATGCTCAGTTCCACTTTCTATACCTCTCACCAACCATGTACAAGTTTGGGTGCCTCCATAACCCCACACCAGAAACCCATCCTGAAACTCAAAGCCACTCTCCAATTCTTCCCTCCCAACTAGACCCAGCCTAAGTCCCAAGTCCTCTACCTCAGAAGCCTCCCATTTATATCAGAAATAAAACTTCCTGCCCAGCCAGCATGGTTGAGTGGTTGAGCAACAATCTATGAACTAGGAGGTCACGGTCAGGGCACATGCCTGGGTTGCAGGCCCAATCTCCAGTGGGGGGCATGCAGGAGGCAGCTGATCAATGATTCTCTCTGATCACTGATGTTTCTATCTCTCTCTCCCTCTCCCTTCCTTTCTGAAATCAATTAAAAAAAATTTTTTTTAAAGAAATAGCCCAGCAGGCATGGCTCAGTGGTTGAGCATTGACCCATGAAACAAGAGGTTACGGTTCAATTCCTGGTCAGGGCACATGCTCAGGTTGAGGGCTTGATCCCCAGGAGGTATGCAGGAGGCAGCTGATCAATGATCGATGATGTTTCTCTCTTATTTTTTTTTATATATTTTATTGATTTCCCACAGAGAGGAAGGGAGAGGGATAGAGAGTTAGAAACATCGATGAGAGAGAAACATCGATCAGCTGCCTCCTGCACATCTCCCACTGGGGGTGTGCCTGCAACCAACGTACATGCCCTTGACCGGAATCGAACCCGGGACCTTTCAGTCCGCAGGCCGACGCTCTATCCACTGAGCCAAACTGTTTTCGGCTGTTTCTCTCTTATTGATGTTTCTCTCTCTCCCTCTCCTTCCTCTCTCTCTAAACGTCAATAAAAACACTTAAAAATAAAATAAAACTTCCTTCATGCAGCCTTCATGGTCCCATTCTCCCAGCTTAGCATGGTAAGTATGGACTAGATCAGCCTTTGTTTAGACAGAACAAGGCAGAACTAGGGACTCAGTACTCAACACTGTTGATTAAATAAATGTACGCATTCATGAACATGGAACTAATTTAAAGGGGAGAGGGTGCTGATACTACTGCAATCCCCATCCCACCCCAAGAGCAATGGCAACATTCTGAGTGGCTCTGGCAGTATCTCTTCCACCCTAGGAGCTAGAGGATGGCTCTACCAGTCCCTATCAAGGCCCGGGTCCAAGCATCCTCCCATCCTTATCCCAGGCCTTCTGGGTCATCCAGTTAGGTGGCGGTGGCAGTAGAAAGGAAGCAGAGACAATGGTGCAGTGAGGGTCCAGGTTTACTCTTTGGGGATAGGGAGGAGTGAGGAGTGGGTGGGACGGGAACGCCCCTCAGTAGTCGGCTGTGTAATCTGTGCCATGTAGTCCCCTGCACAACAGTGTGAACTCCTTCACCATCTCCTTTACCCGCCTCTTGTTCACTCGCTCGCTGAAGGAGAGAAGGGAGACCAGGTTAGCACCATCCACCACTACTTCATCTTCTCTTTCAGACCTGAGCCCAGGCCCCACCAGCTCTGCTCACCGAAGGATCTGCTGGCTGAAGGTGTCCTTCTGTTCAGGGCTGAGGCGGGCAGAGGGAAAACCAGGTGGCTGCAGTGCCTCCTTGATCCACATGCTCAGGAGGCTGAAGCAGTGTTTGTTCAGAGCAAATAGGATGTCGGCAAAGCAGTCCATGAGGCTGCGGGAGGCTTGGCCCCCAATGGCCTGAGGAAGACGGGTTCTCAGTACCAGGGCCTGTCCTTTCTGCAGAGAGGGCTGAGCCATGCCCCCCCTCCCCCAGACAGTTCCTCTGCCAAACTGCATATGACAAGTGAGTGCTGCTTTTTGAGAGCCAACTCTGACAACTTTCAGACATTTAAATGAGGAAAAAACAGAATCAGAGAGTTTAGGGAACCAAAGGCTCAAGATTCCCAAAAGGGCAGCTGCCACAGAAGCAAGGGCTACCGTACCCACATCAAGCGCCCCCCTGCTCCATCTCACCTCCAGCACTGCTATGAGCAGCATACGGCCATCCTCCTGTACTACCTTTCCCACGGGTTCTACTTCCCCACATCGAGGCAGTAGCTCTGTCTGCAGAGGATAAAGAGGCCTGTCAGCCCAGCTCCTTCAGTATACCACACCCCTACCCTCTGGGGTCCCAGGGGTGGTGGGGGGTCAGGGGTAGCATGGGACTCACAAAGAAGCCACAGGAGGCCTTGACAGTAGGTGCCTCAGGGAACTTGAGGGCCAGCACAGCTGTGGGAGAGGCAGAAGCAGATCAGATAGAACCTAAGGATCCTCCCAAGGGGGCCCCAGGCCCACTTGTCCAACTGCCCCACTTACCACACTGGAACACAGCTTTGACATCCAACCGTTCACACAGGAACAAATCTGGCTTCCGCTTCAGAGCCTGCAGGAGGTGGAGCTGGTAAGCCCAGCCCCAGCCAGCTGCAAAGACCACCCCCCCACTCACCTGCCACCCCAGGGCCCAACTTTACACACCACAGGTAGATGCTGTCAAAACCAACTACCCAGCCATCTCTGGGGACACAGGCCATCCCAGAGTTCCAGAGGCCAGGAGAGGAGCAGCCAAGGAATGCTGTGTACATGTATGTGTACATGAATGCACAGTGTATAGGAGAGAGGTTGGGGGTCGTAAGGCAGATAGCTTGGGTCCCAAGTTACTCCCTGAGCAAACACCTTCCCCTCTCCCCTCCATCAGGGCCAGATTCCTGCAGGCTCAAGTACCAGCAGGGATTTCTCTTGATTCATAGAGGCAGTTTAGGCCCCCTGTATTTATTAACAGAGAAGCAGGAAGAAGAAATGGCAACTGGATGTGGAACACAGTCCAACAGCCTCCTCCCATGTCCTGTCACTCCCCAGACACCCTTTAGATCAGAAAGAGGAAAAATAGGGTAGGAGCCTTGGAGCCATGGCCCTACCTTTCACCCAGGATACCCTGTGTCCAGGGCCATCACAGCCACACCCAGCCCAGGAGCCGTGTTGCCATGTGAGGGGAAATGGATGGAGTACAGGGGGCAGAGAGCCCGCCCCAAGTGGTACCAGGACATGACTGGCACATCCCCAGGTCACAGGAGATGCTCTGCACAGCTCCAGCAGTCATCAAATGCTGCTGTCCCCCAGCAGCCTCCCAAGGCATAACACACAGTCCCCTAACTCTCCAGCCCCTCACATACCTTCCAGTCTGCCATATTCACTCACACGCACCCTCATGGAAACACCCTACTCACCCTCAAACACACTTCCCTTACACACACACACACTCTCCCACATTTGCAATGCACCCTCACTACATATTCACACACTCAAACCGCCACATCCCCAAACCAGCTCCACACCCACACCCTCAATCTACCAATCTTCCAGCACGTGTACTCTCTCAACACATCCATCCACAAATACACACTCAAACACCCTCACCCACAAAGATACACCCTCACAGACACCCACACACCTATCCATCCAGGCCCAGAACACTCCCTATTCCCCACGCTTTTACCCTGCCCCCCAAAC
The DNA here is from genome assembly GCF_000147115.1 of Myotis lucifugus. Taxonomy (NCBI): domain Eukaryota; kingdom Metazoa; phylum Chordata; class Mammalia; order Chiroptera; family Vespertilionidae; genus Myotis; species Myotis lucifugus. The sequence continues at coordinate 26,402 of NW_005871085.1, forward strand.
AAACTATAAGTTACAAAACAGTAAGAACCGTGCCGCTTTTGCGCACCATTATATCCTCAGCACCTAGCAGAGTATCAAGCATGTATTACACAATAAATATTTGTGGAATAATTAATAAAACCCCCACATTATTTACCTTTACCCACAGGACCCCCCCAACCTGCAGAAGCCCCCTAACACACAGAACTCCCATATGCTAACCTCACGTTCCCACAGCCCAACACATATCTTTTCCAAAACACACATACCCTAATACAGACCTACCGATACCACAATATATATACCTATCCTCCATAATACACATTCCCACAGCCCAACATGCACATGCCTCCAACACATATCAACATTCAAAATCCATCAATGCCTAACACACATCAACATAAAACACACACCAACACACATATCCACATGTCAACTACAAATCCAACATAATACACACACTACTTACAGCAGTTACATGATTTCTGTTCTCACCAAACCAAACTCAAAACATACAAAGTTCTGACACATTTATACACACATACAACCTAACACAGTCTCACAGTGGAGCCAGCACCCCGCCTCCCAGAAGCAGCACAACCTGTCCAGCAGCCCGGCTCTGGGCTCTGGGCTCCACGGAAGCACATTCATCTCAGCCCCTCCCTTCGGAGCCTACCTCTCAAGAGGAGGCTGGAGGCCCTGAGGCAGGCAGTTCCCGGCAGGAGCACGGGGACAATGAACCCCAGGCCCTTGAACTTCAGTTCTACCCCTGAACTGCTTGGGCACCCCAGCCGCACAGGAGCTGCTGGGCACAGTGACCACCCCCTCCCCTCCCGACCCCCACCAGGCCAGCCCACTGCCTCCCTTCGGGGTCAGCCTCTCCCTGGTCTCTGTAGAAGACTGAGCTAGCTGAGGCAAAGGGGCACTAAAGGAGGATGTTGGGTTGTCAACTTCCACGGAAACAGATGAAGAAACTCTATTCAACTGAACAGAAAAAAAATTTGTCAACAGAAAGCTAAAAATAGGCTTAAATTGAATTTCAACATAAGAGAAAGAGAAAGAGAGAGAACAGAACGTGAATGAATAAAACTAAAACACACCTGTGCCAGGAGTTGCATAAATGAATCAACAATATCAGGATGATCCCTGGGCCCTAAAATATAATAAAGATGGAACTTAAGAAAAAATTATACAAACAGCAACTCAACCTCATATAGTTATGTGGGACTGAGAGCCTGCAGGGAGACAGCGTGGGGGCACATGAGCAGCAGGAAGCAAGATAAAGAAACAAAACATACAAAAACCATGAACTGGGAGAAGCCCAACAGAAAGAGACGGCAAAGTGAAGGACGGGCCTGCCCCAGTTCCCTCCCAAGGGGCCTTCCACCTACTCCCCGCTCCTCTAGGTCAGTCCCCCAAGTTGTCCTGTGGTGCTGGAGCAATGCTGGACTCCACAGAGCTGAAGAAACAGCCCCTGAATTCTTGCTTCGGTTTCTGGCAGTTTGGAGTGGCCCTAAGCTGCTTCCCCATCACTAGCCATCGAACAGGAGGGCAGAGCTGGTTGGTTCTTGGTACCTCCTTTGGAGGCTGGCTGAAGGCCCTGAAATGGCCAGGGAACAGAACCCGAGCGGGTGCCCCCTCACTTCAATGGCCTTAATGCTCTTGGTCTGGCCAAGGAAGGGAACCTACTGGGTCCACTTAAACCAGAGGGCTCCTTCTTGGGGAGGGCAGTGCCCAATATGCAGTGGGGATGGCCAGGCAACCCATTGGCAGGGCCTAGGGAAGGAGACTGCCTCTTGAGGCCAAAAATGAAAGTCCCACCCAGCAAAGCCCCTCCACATGGACAAGGACTCAGCAGAGAGCCAGGCTCAGGGCTGAGGACCAGCTCCCACCACCAGCCCACATGAAGAAGGGAACCCAGTTAATGTGGAGGGCAGAGCCCGAGGAAGGGAGGGCAAAACTGGGACAGCATACAGGTGAGGGGACCATCCTGTCCGCAAGACAACCAACAAGCCCAACAAATAGGATGCTGGACACTATTCTGCCTCCAGTTCTGATAACTGTGGCAAGGACACGGCATGCGCCTGGAGCTCCTGCCAGGGCCACTCCACTCTCAGTTGCAGACACGGCAGGAACACCTGCCTGAGACACCACTAAGGAGCTGTGTGATCTTGCGCAAGCCACCAACACTTGGTTTCCCCACTGTAAAGCAGATAATAATCTCTTCCTTGTTTCCTTCTCCAGGCCACTGATAAAGCCCGCCCCTTTCACATCTGAACCCCGAGTTACTCAAGTCCTGGAAAATGAGGCCTGATGTGCCCCAGGCATGGGTCACACTGCAGACAATAGGTTTGATATTCAACAGTCGCCCTGCTGGCGTGGGCCAGACAGTGAAGGAGAAAGATTCTGAGGTCAGGGAGCCCTCACCCTCCTTTCTTTAACAGTGTCTGGTACCTGCTCCGTGCTGGCCTCATTCTGGACACTGGGGATGCAGAGAGAAGAGACCTAGCCTTGTCCTTCAGGGGCTTAGTTTAGGGAGAGGGAGAGTGACAGACGTGAAGGCTGATTATTGAGTGTAATTGGCGCTGTATCAACAGTGTGTACATGATGCAGTTTCAGCAGGAAGTTAGATTCAGAGAAGCTTCTGAGGAATGATGCATGGGTAAGGTGTGAAGGAATGAGAGCTCACCCAGTAAAGGGCTTAGGGTACTCCCGAAAGGGAGCAAGGCACAGGAATCAAATGGGACATGATAAGGGAAGAGTCAGTGTGGCTGGACAGCTGGAGTCATGGGGACAATGGCAGGAGAGGACAGCGAGAGGTATGCAGGCGCTACACCATGTGGGTAGGAATGGGATGAGGGCAATGGGGAGCAATGAAAGGGTTTTAAGCCAGGGATGGAAAATGCTCAGATTTGTGTTTTATAAAGAACATTACAGCTGCAGGGTGCAGAATGGATTGGAGAGAAGGGCAGATGCCAGGAAAACCAGTCAGAAAATTGTTGAGGTAATCCGGACACCCTATACCGAGACTTTGGACATGGAGGGTGGGGAGCAGGGGACAGACTGTGGGATAATCAGGAGGCAGGACCACCAAGACTTGTCTCCAACTAGACAGGAGGAGTGAAAGGAGTAGAGTTGAGGATACCCACATCTGGCCTTCTGGCTCAGCTCTCTCCACACTTTGGACCTACCCAGAGCCCACCACAGCAGAGGCCAGTGTCATGTGACCAGACACCAAGGACACAAGCAGAGAGCACTCTGGCTCCAGCTGAGACCCTTGGTAAGCCTCAATCCTGCAACCACGAGTCCAGGCACGATTCATGAGGCTGGTGGAGAGCAGTGAGTTTCATTTCCAAGTTAGAAGCCTGGTTAGACAGCAGGGGAAGCTTGGAGCTCCCTTTTGCCAATTCTCTCAGGCTAAGGGCCAGTGAATGGGGACAGGGGGTGGGACCACAGCCATAGGCTTTTGGCCTGGAAGGGAATAAACTTTATGTGTAAAAGCCCCAAGCCAAAGGCCCAAAAGATGCTACTTAATGCCCACAATAATCCTATCAAATATAAGAAATCTCCATTTCACAGATATGGAAACAAAGGCTCTACAAAGGTAAGTGACTTGCCCAAGGTCACACAACTAGTTGGTGGTGATGAGCTTAGAATCTAGGTGTGCCTGATTTCAAAGCCCATGCTCTTTCTACTTTTCATTATATCCCAAAGAAAAGGAGCCAGCCTGGTACCCAAGCCCCTCAGAGCTTCTGGCCCCATCTTTCCCATCATCCAGACTGGCCCTTAGCCCAGCAGGCCAGTAGAAGATATCATTCACTCTCTTATCCACTTCAATCTAAGGTGTCAACTATTTGCAAGGTTGACAATTATGTTGTGCTCGATCCCATAAGTTTCCCATCAAGTCCCATGTGCAACTCAGGGGACAGAGGAGAACATAATGGGCAGCTTTGGCTCCCCAGTCAGGGAAGCAGAGGCAGTGGCAGTGGCGGCGGCAGCAGAGACCCTGGTCAGGACCTACCTTGCTGGAAGAGAGTGAGTGTGACGGAGGTGACGAGCAGGAAGAGGGCCTCGATTGGGGGAAAGTGGGCAGGCTCGTGGGCAAAGATGTGGACCAGCTACAACAAAGCAAGGAATGCTGGTCAGCTGAGGCCCTGCATCACCAGGATAGGTCAGCATCCCTGGAATGCAGGTGAGGACCTCTGGCAGGGCAACCATCAACCCACTCCACCCACCTACCCCATCCTGGTTAGACAGATCTCTAATTAGGATGAAATCCAGAAGACTGTTGTCCTAATCAGAAGGCCCACCTGTCGAGTGAGGTCAAGAGCAGAGGCCTGGGGGATGGTGCTGTACATCCGACCCAGCATCTCACACAGCTGTGGCACCATGGGGGCAAAGTCATCCAATAGCGTCTTAACAGACTTCTCGAAAATAGCGCACACCGCCTTGGGAGGAAGCAAAGGGGCCCATGAAAGAGAAAAAAATACTGTATTATAATCATCAAATTTGCTAAGACACTAGATCTTAATTATTCTAACTACTAAAAAGAAATGCGAATTATGTGACATGATAGAGGAGCTAATTATGGCTATAATGGCAATTTTATCACGTTACAATATAGAAATGTATCAAATTAATATGTTGTAGACCTTAAATTTACACATTGTTATATGCCATATATAGTTCAATTGAAAAAAAAAGAAAAAGAAAAGGGGCCCTGGTCAGCAAGTCACAATAGGCTGGAACAGAATGGAGGCCTGGCACAGAGGAGGCCTGGAAGGGGCCCTTACCTATGAGCCTTGCCTGGCTCTGCGAACCAAGGAAGGTAAGGAAGTCTCACCCTCACCCTGAAAGGCAGGAGGCAAAAAGGCCCTTTTCAGAGGGGCACAGATGGAACTTTGTAACTCTTCCTACTCACATCTCCACTATTTCCTCTCAGGGAGCAGCAACAGCAACAAAATCCTGAATTAAAAAGAGACCAAAGGCAGGTCTCTGATGCGAAAGTGGATCCCTGACTGTCACTCAGCCACATCACAGTCCTTTGGTTGAGCATTTCTTGTGATACTGGGAAGTTCTGAATGCCTTCCCAGAGGATTCCTTGTATCTATGGAAAAGGATTTGCCTCCTTTATTTCCTCAAGACCATCGCAAGCTTAAGTGGGGCAGCAATACCTTCCTTCTGCTCCACCTCTGAGAAAAGTCACCATGGGGCAGAGAGCAAGGGTTGGGGCTCACCTCCACCACCTGGGCATCATTCAGCCATTTGCTCAGCACCTTCTGGATAAGCTGGAAGACCTGCTGCAGCACCACTACCACCTGCAGACACAGGAAGAAGATGCCCCCACAACCACTGTCACCCACTGGAGAAGGACCTGGTAGTAGGAGGTAGGCCAGGAGTTCAAATTCAAACCTATTACCCCAGACTGCGTATTGCAGACTCAATGCATGGGACCCTGGCAGGAGTGTTTGCTCAATGCCCTATGAATGAAAGAGGATATTTGAGTTCTAGGGATCCTCTTAGAAGAAGCCTCAAATTGTAAAGCAGGGATATTATGAGTGCTTCATAAGATTACTAAATTGTAAGGGTTATCAATTGGGTGGAGGTGAGGAAGGTATACAGGGGATAAATGGTGATGGGACAAATAAAAAAATAAGAGGAAAGAGGGAAAAAAAGATTACTAAAACTTTGCAACTTCCTCTCTATTTCTGCTCAGTAAAACTCTTAGTGCCAAAAGCCTACAGGCTTGCCCCAGATAGGCTTAGAGTAGACAGCCCAAGGGATGCATAATACGGGCAGCTTATGCAGGAGCAGAGAGCAGAATGAGGTCCTGGGAGGTGAGGGAAGGCAGGATGATGACTACCATCGAAGGGGCTCTGTGGCAGAGATTTAGTCTGGAGCCAAAGGGTAACTGAAACTAGGGTGGGGAGTTGAGCAGAGGGGCCAGGACACTGTGGCTCCCTTCTCTTCAGGAGACACACTAAAGGGGGTACTGGGAACAATGATCAAAGCAGTCCCTCACATTTGTACAAAACTTCACAGTATGCAGAGTACTTTTGCTCAGACCACATCTGCTACCCAACAGTTCTATGAGATGAGCAAGCCAATATTCTGATGTTCACAGTTTTGAGTGGGAAGCTAGGCTTGCCCCAGATCAAATAGCTTATAGTGGTCACCCAACACCCTGTGCCTGCCCGAGCTTACCACAGCATTTATCACACCGCTTTGTGACAATCTGTTTACATGTATTTCCTCTAGATTGGGAGCAACTCGAAGGTAAAAACTATTACATGCAGAGCATGTACCGTAAGCATCCTTGGTGCCCACAGGGAACAGTGAATGCTGAAGTAGAAAGGCCCTGGAATTAGGGGTTAAACAGGGGCCCATAATTACATCACTTAGGGGTTGAAAGATAATGTCAGTGTCCCTTATGGGGTGGGGGAACCACAATGACATCATCCTAGTTGGGCTGGGGACAAAGACACCACCCACAGGGTGAGATAATGACATCACCCCCCAGAGAGTGGGAGGCAATAAGATGGTTCACAGGACCAAATGCATCATGCCACAGGGGACAATGACAATATTACCCATAGAATTGGAGGTGACAATGACATTCCCACAGGGTTGGGAGGTGGGGGCAATGGCAATGACAACATCACCCACGGGGTTGGGTCCCTGTGGCACTGGCAGCTTCCGGAGCTCAGAGCCTTCATGATCATCCTCATGATGACTGACATCCAGCGTGGTGAAGAGGTTGGAGAGAAGCCCCAAGATGTGGACAATGGCCAGCTTGTTGGAGGGATTAGGCTATGGGGAGAAGAGAACCAAGTTCTGGATCTTCCAGTCCCAGCTTGGCCCCCTGGCCCCAGCCCTGACTGCCAGCTCCAACCCTATCCCTCAGCAGCACAGTCCACACAAAGGGTAGCCCCAGAATCCCACCCCTGCTCCTCCCTGGCCACACACACACACACACACACACACACACACACACACACCCCAGCTCTCACTCACTATCTCCTCTGCCAGCTTCTCCAGCTGCTGGATATAGGGCGAGATGAGCGAGTGCAGGTTCTTAAGGATCTCCTCCACCTGCAGGGCTGACAGCAGGAAGCCCAATGCCTGCATCAGCCACATGCACTGACTTGTCTGTGGGACAGAACATGGAGGGTCAGTCCTGAACACATCTGGTTGTGGATGGGAGAATGAACCAACTGGAAAGCTTCCAAGAACAGAGAGTAAAGAACAAGGCAGAAGACAGGATTTCTGTGGGTTCCTGCAATATCCCCAGGGAGCCCCCTAGAAACTTTTGAGCTCACCTTGTGGATCTGTTTCATCAGTACATCCTAGGGATAAAAAGAAGAAATACTCTATCAGAGCAGTGCAGAGTGTGCCTGAGGCCCAGTTCCTCCCAGGGCCCCTGCATACCTGGGAGACGGCCACGATGTTGGCAGCATAGGGTGGCAGGTCATACTTGCATTCTCGGCAGATCTTTTTGAGGGTGGACACAGAAGAGACAGAGAGCTCAGGATTGCCTAGGGCGTGCAGTACAAGGGGAAGAACGCTGTTGATCATGACGGGGTGGTCAGCCAGCCATTCAGACAGAGCTCCTGGAGGAAGAAGGGAGAGAGAGAGGAGAGGATAGTTGAGGCTGACCATGTCCCTGTGAGGCAGGCAGAGCTGCCGGGCAGGGTCAAGTTGCAGCCCCAGTACAGAGCACTGTTCATTCAGAGGACTGAATGGGCAAATATGCATGCACATGATCAAACATGATCCTTAAAGCTGAGAAGCAGGACTAGCCTCACTGAATTGCAGCTCAGTACACTCACTAGGAAGGACCCTTAGATGTGCCAGGACAGTTAGTTGGCTGCAACACCAACTGTGTGTGTGGCCATGTGTATCTCTCATTGTGGATGGGACCCAGGAGGCTGGCTGTAGCAGGGGATGGGTGCCTATGGCTCTAGAATGTGCTCATGGGTGTGTACCAGGTCTCACCAATGGTGAACATGACGGTATCCGCCAGCTGCACGTTGCTGATGCTGATCCGTGGGATGAGGCCAATGAGCCCAGGCACCACATCAGAATAGTTGACATCAATGGTCTCTGCGATGGATTGGAAGCCATAGAGCAGGGCTTCTGTGTGCTGGGGAAAGAGGGTGCCACTGGCTTGGCCGAAGAGCAGGGTGTGACAGATCTGGGAGGGCTGAGGGAATCAGGCTTGAGGGGTACCTGCCAGGAGTAGGGCTCCTCTGAGCTGGTGAGCAGACGGCCCAGCTTGTCATAGAGGTTGCTGAGCAGCTCGGCCCCCAGCATTTCATAAACATACATGAGCGTGTCTGAGATGTCCACCCTGAGAAGCAGATGAAGACCTTGTACACAGCCTGGATCTTGCCCCCAAGCCCAGGAACCCACCCTGGTAACCTCACAACCATGTAAAAGTGCCTAGAAAATAGAGAAAGGAGCCCCAGGATTCAGGGAGCCTGTGCTTGGGCCCCTCCCCTCATTGCCTTCATTATTTCAGGACTCCACTTAGAGCTAGGATTGACCTGCTACCATCACCTGTAAATTCGGAACTGCTCCTTCTCATCTGAGGACCAGAATCCATATTCCTCATCAGAAGGGAACTGGGCCTTGTGCAGAAGCACATCCACCAGCTGGAAGTAGACTGGCCTGTACACTTGCTGGTACACAGCCTGCTTCTCTGCCTCAAAGGACAGAATGTCATCCTGAGAGCCAGGGAAGAGTATTAGCCACCTCACCAGCAGCCACAGAAGCCCATTAGCCACCTTCTTCCATCATGGCCCCCTCCTACTGGAGGTCACATAGACACACCTGCAGTGTATACCAGAAGGTGAGTGTCAGGGAGCTGGTGGTCTCATTGACAGGATAGTGGCCAGGGATACCCGTGCAGAACATGATCATGTTGACAAGGGCCAGGAAGCTCTGCCAGTGCTCCACTTGGTCAAGCAAGGCCCTTGGAGGAAGGAGATATAGAAGGTCACTCAAGAAGGCGCCATAACCTCCCCTCCTTACAGTGCCCTGCTATCCCACCCCCAGCTGCTCCACTCCTCACCGAGAGTGGTTCTCGCCAAGGGCCACAGCAATGCGACAGATGCCATGGGAGGTCTCCATGTCCCCATTCTGCACTGCCTGTCGCAGTTGCTCCTGCAGTCCCAGCACCAGTGGGATGAGTTTCAGGAGTGTGTTCACATACCTGGAGGCACGAGGGGAGGAGACGCATCAGAGCTGTCTGCCCATCCCTCACCAGATTTGAAAGAAGGGTACATTCGCCCAGTTTTCCATTAAAGTCCCCCTCCTCACATCAAATCCAAAGCAAAAGAGAGATCAGGGCCTACATGGCAGCTGCCCATGTTGGGAAGAAGCTTAGGTCAGAGACCTCCAGGAAAACTCTGGAAAGGAAGTATAAGGTCAGTATTATGGGTTGAATTGTATCTTCCTATTAGAATTGATGCTGGAATGCATTAAGACTTTGGGGGAGATTGGATAAGTCTTACCCTCTAGTACCTCAGAATGTAATCTTATTTGGAAATAGGGTCAATGCAGATAAGGTCACAGAGTAGGGGGGCTCCTAATACGACTGGTGTCCTTATAAGAAGACATCCATGTGAAGACTGAGGCCTACAGGGAGAATGACATGTGATAACAAAGGCAGAGATGGGAGTTATACAGCTCATGCCAAGGAACACCAAAGGTTGCCAGCAAACCACCAGAAGCTAGGAGGAGGCAAGGAAGGAATCTCCTATAGGTGTCAGAGGGAGCTGATACCTTGATTTCAGACCTCTAGCCTCTACAAGTGCGAGACAGTAAATTTCTGTTATTTACCCAGTGTGTGGTACTTTATGACGGTAGGTCTAGGAAACGAACACAGATACTGTTCGGGGAGACTGAACAGGATGGGAGATAGAAGAGTTAACAGGAACCATATTAAAGACTTTAAAAGGCAGCAACAGCTCCTACGAGCATCAATCCCCACCTTCCACTTCACCCCCTACCAAACCCTAACTCCTATGTAATCTGGTAGCAGTAAGAAGGGAAAGCAGATGATGAACTCAGAGAGAGCTAGGGCAAAATGAACAGGACTTGATGATTAACTGGATGTGAAGATGGGAAAGAGTCAGGGAAAACCCTCAGGTTACTGACTAAACAACCAGGTGGACAGTAGGACTATAGTCCTGGAGGGGTGGGTGGAGAGGGACAGTACCAAATTTAATGGGAGGCTGAGGGCAGTAAGTTCAGTGTTAGGCATGTTGAATCAGAGGTACCTGATGAGATATGCAAGTAGAAGTGTCCAGAGAGTTGGATATAAAAACATGAAACTCAACAGAGAGGTTAGAGCAAGAGACATAGATGTTAGAGTCATCAGAGAAGAGCTGGTAATTGGAGTTACAGGAGTAGATGAGAACTGCTCAGGAAGAAAGTGTTGAATGAGAGAAGACGTCCAGGTCAGAGCCCAGAAGCACAATGACCCCTAAAGGAGGGGCAGAGGAAGCACAGTACACAAAAGAGACTGAGAGAAGGCTAGCTCCCTCCCACTGGTCTCCTCCCCAGTAGCCTGCTCTGTGGAGACCAGATTAAACAGAGGAAGTGAGTGACACTCTCATTGGGGACTCAGATGCTTGGGACTCCTCTGCTGTCAATCATGCCGTCACCATAGCAATCTATGGAGAGGAGATGGGGAGAAACTGCGTGCCCAGGAGTTCAACATGGACTTGCCCCAAGCAGGTTGTTAGGTAAGTAACCTAATAACTTTAGGGGTAAAATGTGGACAGAGGCAAGCAGTCCAATATGTTGGTCTTCTCCACACCCCCGTTTTGGTGAGATAAGACGTTCATACCAGGATATCTCAGACCAGAGACAGCCCCAGAGGGCGCTGCCTAGAGACAGCTGGGATAGCTTCAGTCTCATGACCCTGACACAGGCTGTACCACCAGACAATGGGCACCTTCAGGCCAGATCTGGCACAAAGAGCAGGGGCAGGGCCAAGGCCAAGATCCCCAAGTTCCCAGCTGCTGAGATGGGGGCAGGAGGTAGTGCCCTGCCCCCATAGCACTCCCACTGCCCTCCAAAGCTGCTCACACCTGCCAAAATTCTTGTATACAATAGGTCCTCAATGAATTTTCTTAATTTCTCTTATCTGAGCCTTATAATAAGATAAATCGAGGACAATATAGCCCAGAAGGACTCAGAGTATTACTCAAGGTCATATAGCAAGTTAGAGATAGGTTCCAGGTTGAGAAAGGCCCTTATACTGTTGTAGGTCTGCATCTCTTTCAGGGTCCAACCTGAATTTCCCCAAAGGATCTATACGGATCTCAGCCCATATCTCGAGTCCTAACTGATGGGGGCTTCCAAGAGCCTAATTCACCTTCTCTCCTCCCCCAGTCACCAATGAAAAGCTTTTCCAGAATTAAAAACATATTGGGGGGGGGCGCATTTCAAAGGAGAGTCAGGCAAGCAGCAGCAGTTGTGGAGGAGAGGGAAAAGGGTACAAGTACAAGCTTAGTCAAGGGGAGGGCTGATGTCAGGAAACCTGGGTAAGGCGGTGGCTGGATGACCCAGAAGTCAAAACCACTGAAGGTGACTTTCTCAAGCCAAAGCTAAGAAACCATGACTACAATACAGCAAGGTCCAAACTCGAACTCCAAGCTGGGTGCAGCCCACCCACTGGGGAAACTCTTGCATAGATTTCTTACCCTTGGGTACCTGTGCCTGAGACTTGTGAGTAGACAGGAAAGCACACCCAAAGCCCCTAAAGTTTGGGGAGGGAGATAAGAGAGGATGTCTTTAGTGCCATGGCTGAGACTGGGTTCAAGTGGGCTGATTGCAGTTGGTTAGCTGGAGCTGCTGGGGCAGGGCTGCTGGGACTCCTTAGCTGCCACTCACACTGAGCTCAGCCCAGACCTGCAATTACAGATCCAGGAGCAGAGCTGAAAAGGGGAAGAGTTGCTAAGCAACAAAGGGAACTGCAGCCAATAGGCACTTAGGAGGCTGTGTGCTTTCTCACTGGCTTCTTGCTTGCTCATTGGTTCATAGAAGAAGAGGCATCAATTACCTGCCAAAGCCCTAGAGACTGGCTGGGCGGGTAAACCTGGGTGTATCCAAGGACATCCCACATCACCCAGGCACTGGCCCTGGCCAACTCCCCTGACCCAACTGTCTGAGCCCAGCCAGCACTTGAGCTCTGGCTGACAAGGAAGGCCTTGACCTGAGACTTGCTACCCACCTTAAGTTGAAAACGTAGGAAACCAGGGGAAAGGCATCATAGTAACTGCTAATGCAACAATGATACTAAATACTAGCAAATGCCGTTTCTGGAGTACACGGGAACCATGCTAGACCTTTCACAGACCTCCTCTTATTTAATCCTCATAACAAAATATTGTTTACAGAATACCAGGGACAGGCCCTGTGTACATTATTCTAGTTAAATCATTAAAACTCTGTGAGGTCAGTATGATCACAGACATTTTACTAATGAAGAAACAGGTTTACTCAAGGTCTCAGATCTAGTAGATGGACCATCTGGGATTCAAGCTCAGATGTGATGAAATGCCAAGGCTAGTGCCATTAACCACTCCCCTATGCTGTCTCGTTCAGTGTTATTTTCCCCTCCAATTCTGCCACGGGTTCCCAAAGTCCCATCTCTGAAATGTTAGTGTCAGGCCTCCAGTCTTCCCCCGGCCAATTCACCTTATTCCAAAAATCTCATCATGCCATTTTCTCTGCTTAAAATCCTTTCATATCTTTACATCATCTTCAGGATGGAAACTGAAATCTTAAACTGACAAGATTAAGGCTGATAAGGTCCTACATGATCTGGGCCCAGATCTCCTATAACTGGCCCTTAAACCCTGCTGTCTAATCATACCCTTCATCTGTCTGAAATGTCCTCGCCATATCCATCACCTCCATCTGACTAACTCTTACATAGCCTTCAAAGAATAGCTCAGTTGTCACCTTTTCTGGGCAGCCCTTCACAACCCACAGACTTGGTTCTTACAGCCCCTCTGCTCTCTCCATTAGAGTATTCATCACGTTGACTATACTTGCCCATTCATGTATCTACTAGGTTATGAGCTCCTGACTTGCAAAAATCAACTCATTTATCTTTATGCTCCTAGCCCTCACTACAGGGCCCAATACACAAACAGGTGCTCAACAAATGTTTGCTGAACACCTTACTACTCTCATTTTCTTCTGAGTCCTTGAATGTGCATGGTGTGTCCGACACAGGTCTTTGCACCTGCTGTTGTTTCTGAAGCTTGCAACATTCCCTACTCCCCCAACCTCTTCCACCCCTTGTCACTTTGGCAGCTCCTACTTTTCATCTGTTCAAAAAATATTGAATGCTACCAAGTGCTGCAGGCACAATATGACCAAATAAAATGACAGAGTGCCTTCCTCACAGAGCTGAGAGACTAATGGGGAGACACACATTAATTTATAATGAAACCACGTTATGGACTAAGAAGGAAAAACACTGGGAGCTCTGAGATAAAATAATAGAAAACACCAAACTTAGTCTTAAAAATCATGAAGGACGTGAAGTTTAAGCTGAGACAGAAGTGATGTGTCAAGTACATGTGATGGTTCAGAGCCTGGAAGGAGCACGGGACATGCAAGGAATTGAAAGGACTGTGAGAGTGAAGAAAGCAAGGAGATTGGCATGAGGTGAGACTAGAGATGTCATATTGTGCAGCATCTCTGTGAATCAAATTAAGGATCCTGAACTTTACCCTATGAGCAGTAAGAAGCCACAGAAGGGTTCTGAGCAGAAAGGAAATATTGCATACTCATTTTCAAAAGATCACTCTGGCTGCTGGGTGGACAATGAAGGAAGGGTACAAGAGTAAAAACCAGGGGGTTAGCGAGAAAGCTCTACAATAACCTGGGGAGAGGTAATGACAGCTTGAACTAGAGTGGTGGCAGTGGAAATGGAAAAAATAGATTTGCAATACGGTCAGGGGCAGAACAGCCAGAACTTGGCTGAGAGAAAAAAAAGAGTCAACTATTTTAACTGAATAATTCATTGGATGGTTAATTGTCTAGTGTCTGTCTGTCTCCCTCTTTGAACCATGGGACAGGAACCATGTCTTGATTGGTTCCTTGCTGTATCTCCAGCATAGGACCATGCATGCAGTAGGCACTCAAATAGTGTTTACTGAACAGATGGATGGATGGATGCATGGATGGCCAAGCAGACTGCCCCACTCTGGGAAGGCGGGGACCAGCTCACCTCTGGGCATCAGGCTGTGAGATGGCATTGACAATGGCCTCCACACTGCTGTCGAAGAGCTCCGAGTCCTGCAGAGCAGCGAAGGCGGCCTGAATGAGAGCCTCACAGTCCTGCAACGGCACCTCCAGCTGCACCCAGCTGGAAAAGCACTTGAGTACCTTCTGACGCACACAGCTGGGTGAGCTGGGCTGCTGCAGCAGCTGCTCCAGCAATGGGAAGACAGCCCCACACTCCACGGCCAGGCTGGCCCGCACCAGGCCTTTGCGATACTGGGGCAGGCGGCTGGTCTGAAATTCCTCAGGCAGCACTGTCAGCAGCTCCAGCAGAGCCAGGCAGCGACCCTGGCCATCCACCGGTGAGTCCTCAGCCTGGAAGAGTCGTACCATGTCTGCCACAGCACATGGCCAAGCGTCAGGCATCATGCTGAGAGCTAACGAGGCCAGCGCCACACACAGCCGAGTCAGCACAATCTTGGAACCACTGGCAAAGCGAGTGATTTGAGTGAAGAGCTGCGCCTTTAGACTTTCATACTGGTCAGTGGGGATGTCACTCCAGTAGCGAGAGATCTTGATGTGCAGGGCACTGGCCCCAAAGTACTGGATCTCAGGCACCTTGTCAGGCTGTAGTAACTGCCAGCTGAAGTGCCAGGCCTGTGGGGAGACCTGGGCCTGCATCAGCCACTTCTGAGCCAGGTTCTTGTTCTCAATGTTGGGGTCATAGTAGAGCTGGTGCAGCGCCTGCGGGACAGCACAGGATTGAGCAGGTGCTGGCCACTCTGGATCCTGCCAGAGCCCAGAAAACAGGGTGTGATTTGGTCCCGCAATACCGCTCTCTCTTTCTGACTGGGGGGCGCTGAGCAGAAAGGGAGAGCTCAGGGCTCTGCAGTTTCCTGGGCCCAGGGTCCTGCCGATATTTTGAGAACCTGGACTTTCTTGATGCTCTACTATATCCTCTTCTCCTTATAGCAAAACATTATGGATTCAAAGAGTGAACCTCCACAGGATAGCACACACACACACACACACACAAAGAGGAGGCTGAGCTCATCAAAGGGGAGGCATGTGAGGTAAAGGGCAAGGCCCAGGTGGAAGGAATGGCTCCACAGGGATGAAGCTAAGCCTGAGAAGAACATGAAACAGCCTGAGGGGCCCTGACCCTCCCAGGCACAGCTGTTCCAATCAACTCCAAAAGCTCCATTTAGCTCCCCCAGGATCATCCCTAGGTCACTCCAGATGCTGGCACCAAAGCCAGTGTGAAATCTGAGAAGGACTAAGACTTTGCCAGGCAGCCCTTGTGCAGAAGCAAAGTGGAGAAGGGGATGAGAAAAGCCCTCATAGAGCGCCTGGAAGATCCAAAGAACTGGTCCAGAGAAGTCCTAGCCTGCTGCCCTGGCAAGTGCCTAGCCTGGAATTCTCAACTAGCTGAATCCCCAGGGTCCCCATTCCATTGGGACTTCACACAGCAAGAAAATAGAGGTTTATCTCCCTGGTAGCACACGGAACAGTGCACCACCATGCCAACACTGCCCAGCCCCATGGGGTGGAAGAGTGAGACCAGGCCTCTGACGGCTTCAGCAGTCTCCATCCAAGTAGGCTTAGCCCTACTGTCCCTCTGACAGCCACTTATAGCCACTGTTGCTGTTTGGCTGCTCCAGGAGGCAGAGAACAGAAGCCAAGGGGATGCATCCTCACCATTGGGTACGGCAAACAGGGCTCAAGAGTAACAAATGAGTATCTGCAGCTATTCCTCATTCCCCATCAAGGCGACCCTACCTCCCCATTAATCCTGGGGGGTGGAGGAGGTCATTCTGCATTCCAGGCCTCTGTGGGAGAACCCAGAAGAGAACCAGAGAAGCAGTGTCCAAAAGAGATGGACTGGGCAGTCTGGGAGGGTGCTGGCAGGAAGCTCGATGGGCAGGTGGGTAGAAAAGAACCCCGAGGCTGCCAGCAGAACCAGGCCCCTGGGACCCAGCGCAAAACAAAGGGGGCCAGCCAGGCTCCTGCCCGCCTTCGTCCAATCAAGGAAGGACCCTTCTCCAAGAGAGACTGAAAACATAACCCAGACTGTTTGAGTCCCCGATTATTTTCTGAGCCCCTGGCTCAACAAAGAGGGTCCAGGATGGCTCAGCATCGGCATGGTTCCTGGGGACTGAGCCGCAGGTCTCCTGGGTTCCTGGGTTCCCATTGCACTGGAGCTGGATAAGAGCCAACCTGGCTGCAGGTCTAAGCCATCAAGACCCCGGAGGATCTCTCCACAGAGGACCCATGTCTGCAGAAAGCCACATACAGCCCCTTACGACACTGTAACACTGCTGTCCTGACTGCCCGGAGACAGCAAATGCCAGGTGTCCTGGGGGCACCAGCCCAGCGGGCACCCAGCCCAGGTCTGGGCTCTGGCCTTCGCGTCGGTGCCCAGAACTTCTGCTCTGTCACCGGAGTGCCCGCCCCGGGGCCCTCATACCTTCTCCACGTTCTCCACGGTGAAGTCCACGGCTGGTGCCGCTGCAGCCCCGGCAGCCCCCGGCTGCTCCTCCCGCCGGTCCATCTCGGCTCCTCCCCAGCAGGGAGGGGGACCCGGACCTGACTCCTGCCCCAGCCCCTTGGCTGTCGGCCCTCTGGCTAGACCCCGGCTTGAGGGCCCAGGGAGCGGTGTGGTGACAGGGGACCCAGGGTGGGCATGGCTGCCGAGGCCTCCCCACCTCGACTGGGGGTGGGGGGCTGGCCAGAAACCAAAAGGGGTGGTCTTAGGAGGAGATCCACTGAGCGGGGTGCCGAGGGGGAGCCCTCAGGGAGGAGTTCTCAGGCGGGGGTCCCAGGGGTAGGTCACGGCTCTGCTTCCAGAATCTACGAGGAGGAAGTCATAGGGGAGGGAGGCCTGCGGGGGAAACCGAGCCCCAGCCCGTGAGAGGTCACAGGGTCGATGGCCTGTACCCACAACACCCTCGTCGGAGTGCGCTCCCGGGTCCTACGAGGAGGTCACTGGGGTGGGAGGTCACAGGAGAGAGAGAGCCCTTGGCGGGTTACGGAAGGCGTTCCAACGAAGCGCGGGGGTGCAGCATCGACACTCTGGGGCGAAGAGTCCGTAATGCTGAGGGGCGGTGGCAGATCCCCTCCGCTGGGCCTGGCCCTCACTCTTCTCACCGCCCGGCTCCGGCCCCGCTACCGCCGCTGCCTCCGCCCCAGTGACTGACAGGCTAGCCGGCCCGGCCGGGACGGGGCGGGGACCTCAGCGAGGCGCGGCTGCCCCGAGCGCCTGTTCCCGGCACCGCCGACTCAGGCGCCGACCCACCACCGCGCCTGCCTGACCCGGCCGGCCCGCACCGCCCGGCTCGACCCAGCGGAACTGCG
>NW_005871085.1:44084-45050 GCF_000147115.1 Myotis lucifugus
GGAAACTCATTCCGGGTCTTTGGGCCTGTCCTCGTGCCAGGCCCCTGCCGCCCCTGATCCAGGCCAAGGAAGCGGCCGCGCCGCTCGAGGTCCCCCGCCGAGGCAAGGTCCCGGTCGCTACCGCACCCCTGGGAAAAAGTAGTCTTATACCTGCGCCTAGCGGGAGGGGCGGCGCCCTCGGCGGCGGAGGCCGGGAGCACGTGGGTTGGGGCACCGCGGGGCCCCGGGAGCCCCAGGCTTACCAGGGCCGACAGGCACTCCCAGTCAAACTGGCGGGGGAGCTGCGGAGCAGCTCCTTAGGAGTGTGTGACTCAAGGGGCGGATGGCTGGAGGTGGGAGCCCAGGTCGGAGGAAAAGGTGTGTGTGTTGGGGGCGAGGCGGGGAGCGGTGTGGAGGATCGGTCGCTCTGATGCTCCGCTGCGGGTGCACCCTGAGGCCCAGGAACGGGGCCGAGTGGAAGGAGGCGTCAGTACTAGGAGAAGAAAGGAGGCTCGGTGCGCCTCAGGAAGGAGAAGGACGGCTCTCGGAACCACCCAGTGAGCAACCAGGGAACCACATACCATGGACAGTGCTCGGAGAATGTCATAAGGTTCTTGGAAGCAACTTCTATTTATGCGTAATTAGAATAAGACCAGCTCACACCTAAGTGCTACGAACAGTACTTTGCATACCTTACGCATCAATTCTCAACAACTACAAGGCGGGGAATTTTATGCACCTTTTTCAGATGAGGAAACAGGTTGGGGAAAGTGGAGCTCATCTTGGCCCTGGACACTCAGGGTATCAGAGATCACCAATAGATATGCTCAGGGGCAGACCCCAGCAGTCCCTTTTCTTTACCACTTGTCCTTTTTCCTTTAAAAAAATTTTTTTATTGATTTGAGAGAGAGAGAGAGGAGGAGAGAGGGAGAGAGAAGAACATCGATGTGAGAGTGAACCATCCATAGGTGTGCTCCTGCCAGCCCC
>NW_005871085.1:45150-54491 GCF_000147115.1 Myotis lucifugus
CCCTGGCATGTGCCCTGGCCGGGAATCAAACCAGCAACTTCTTGGTGCACTGCACGACAGCCAACCAACTGAGCCACACCAGCCAGGGCATCACTTATCCTTTTATTAACTCTTGCCAGCTACCTCGGAGGGGCTAGTGGAGAGGACCTCTATACCTGTGTTCAATGGAGGAAAATAGCATTGGCAATAGCCACCTAGGCCTGAGAAGGCAGAGGAAGGCTTCCCTGAGGAGGAGAAACTTGAATGGGGGAGGGGGTGCTCAATTAGCGGGTAAGCAAGGTCCAGGTGGAATCCAGTCACAACAAATCTTTATCAAGAAAATGTTTAAAGTACAGCTAGTAATTTGTGTTCAGTCTAAGGCAGCGGTTCTCAACCTGTGGGTCTCGACCCCTTTGGCGGTCGAACGACCCTTTCACAGGGGTCGCCTAAGACCATCGGAAAACACATATATAATTACATATTGTTTTTGTGATTAATCACTGTGCTTTAATTATGTTCAATTTGTAACAATGAAATTGGGGGTCACCACAACATGAGGAACTGTATTAAAGGGTCACGGCATTAGGAAGGTTGAGAACCACTGGTCTAAGGGGATATAGGTGAGGTGAGGAAGAGGGAGGGATGAGTAACAGGTGAGGTTGGAAAGACAAGTTGGGAGCAGTAGTCATTTGAATGAGTTTAGACTTTATCCTAAATGCAATATGAAATCGTCATGGGATTTCAACTGGGCGTTGATGACTGGATTTGCATTTTAGAAAAGTCTACCTGTAGTATGTAGGATAAATTGAAGGAGGAAAGAGTAGAAGTAGGGGAGATTTGGAAGGAGGAAACAGGAAGGCCAAAATAAAGTAACTGATTCCAGGTCTGTGCCTAGGGCTGTGAAATGCCATGGCTCTGATGCAGACTAGAGATTTCACTGTGCCAGAAGGAGGCTGAGGGGGAGGATTACAAGACTTGGGCCTATGTTCAAAACCCGTCTTTGCCTCTTTCTAGCCATAGACCTTGACTTCTTCTGAAACTCACTTTAAAAGATTGACAACAAGCTCTGGCTGAATAGCTTAATTAGTTAGTGGTTCTCAACCTTCTGGCCCTTTAAATATAGTTCCCTCATGTTGTGACCCACCCATAAAATTATTTTCGTTGCTACTTCATAACTGTAATGTTGCTACTGTTATGGATCGTAATGTAAATATCTGATATGCAGGATGGTCTTAGGCGACCCCTGTGAAAGGGTCGTTCGATCCCCAAAGGGGTCGCGACCCACAGGTTGAGAACCGCTGATAGAGTGTCATCCCGATACACCAAGGTTATGAATTCAATCCTTGGTCAGGAATCAATCCATTGAATGCATAAATAAGTGGAACAACAGATATCTCTCTCTCTCTCTCTCTCTCTCTCTCTCTCTCAAATAAAAATAAAAATGAGAACAGTAATTCCTCCAGTGAAGGAAAAACTGAGATGGTATATGAATAGGGCTGAACCTAAAGGCGACAATTAGGTGAATGTTAGTTTTCTTCCTGCTTCCAATCCAGGACTCTCCTCATCCCTGGGGGCTCCCCTGGAGAGAAAAATGCCAATCTCATTAACAATGGCTCCTGAACATGTTTCACAAACACCAGCTAGGACAATTGAAAATAGGCCTGGGGATGTTGGGGATACTTTGGGGTGACAGACCAAAAGGGACATCTAAGATGTGGATAGCATTCCAGGATAACTTAGAGCAGTGGTTCTCAACGTGTGGGTCGAGACCCCTTTGGCAGTCGAATGACCCTTTCACAGGGGTCACCTAAGACCATCGGAAAACACATATATAATTACATATTGTCTTTGTGATTAATCACTATGCTTTAATTATGTTCAATTTGTAACAATGAAATTGGGGGTCACCACAACATGAGAAACTATATTAAAGGGTCACGGCATTAGGAAGGTTGAGAACCACTGACTTAGAGCCAAGTGGAGAATGACACGGGTTCTTCTAAGGGACAAGAGTAAGATATATAGGAGCCAGAACCTGTGACAACCCTGGGACAGGTCCTCAGATTCAGGAGAGAGCATTCTAAAGCTGTATCTACTACAAATTAACTTCTCAGTTTGAAGTTTTTCAGCCTTCCAAAATAGTGTGAATTTGGTCTGCAAAACCAAAAAAGGAGTGCTTGTAGTTAAGCATTCTCAGGGAAGGTTTCTCCGCTTCCACTTAGCACCAAGGTGAAATAAAGGCAATTTTCTCTGTAGTCCCCAGGTTTGAAGGAGAGAGGTTAGGTAGAGGAGTGGCCGATTTATTTCTATTTCATCCTTAAGTGTGGGCATGGCCTTTGGGGTCCTGGCCTTATGGAGAAGTTTCTGGGTAGATGCCATAAGCTCAGGAGCCCTCACAAGCCAATGCTCAGGTTCACCAGGTAAGAAACATGCCCTCACTGTATTGTCATATTGCATATTAATTAGCACATCAATAATGTACAGGGAAGGTAGATTAAATATTTTTTATCTAAGAAAAAAAAAAACATGTCCTCAAGGTGAAAGCCAACTACTAAGCTTCCTACTTTCACTTATTATTACTAGAGGCCCAGTGCACGAAATTCATGCACAGGAGGGGGGGGGTGTCCCCTAAGCCCAGCCTGCACCCTCTCCAATCTGGGACCACTCAGGGGGACGTCCAACTGCTGGTTTAGGCCCGATCCCCAGGACATCCCTCTCACAATCCAGGACGGCTGGCTCCTAACTGCTCACCTGCGTGCCTGCCTGATCGCCCCTAATTGCCCCCCTCCCGATGGCCTGGTTGCCCACAACTGCCCCCCCACTGGCCTGGTCACCCTTCACTGCCCCCCTGATGGCCTGGTTGCCCCCAACTGCCATCCCCTGCCAGCCTGTTCGCCCCCAACTGCCCCCCCTACCGGCCTGGTCGCCCCACGCAGCCTGCTGTTTGGTCATTACTGTTACTGTGATGGTGTCCTGGACAATTTGCATATTCCTCTATTATTAGTATAGATTATTAGCCTGAATATTTCTTGTGTTTGCCAGTTCATAGACGCATTAAACTTTTAAAATATATATTTTGTCTAATATTTTTAGTTGTTTTCAGCAAGAAGGTTAGCCTGAGTCCCTAGGCCACCATGTTGCAAGAAAACCCAATGGGCAGTTTCAGTCCTGTGTGACTTGATTTTTCTGCTGCATTTGGCCCTGTTGACCGCTCCTTCCCCCTGTTCTGTTTTTTTTTTTTTTCTTTTCTACTACTCTGATGCTCCTTTTGGTCTCCTTCACAGGCTTGCCCCTCTTCCTCTCCCTGTTCCTTAAATGCGGGTTCTCCAGGCTTTGTCCTCTGCTTCTCCTCTTCTTCATCAATATCTCACTACTCCTTTGGCTTTGAGCTGTGATGCCCAGATCTCTCTTGCCCAGACTTTTCTGAGTTCCCAACCCTCATATCCAGCTGCCACCAGGTTCCTTGCCCTCTGAAGGTGTCCTAGACACCTCAAATTGAACTCATGACCTCCCCCTCCCACCTTACTCCCATCACATGCTAAAAATACTACATCCCCTAAGTTCCTTACCAGCCTCCCAAGCGAGAGCCTTGGAAACTCTCCCTTTCATCAAACCCTCACAACCAATCCATCACCAAGTCCGGTTTATTGAGTCTCACATCTCTTTCCTTCCACACTGCTTCTGCTCTAGATCAAGACCAGTATTTGCTTCCTGAACAGTTTTCATTGTAGCAGCTGTAACTGGTATCCACTGCCTTGCCCCTTCTAGTTCATATCAGACACAGCAGCCAATGATCCATCTGAAACACATCTCTAGCCAATCCCACTTAAAAGCCTTCAGTGGCTCCTCTCAGGACAAAGTCCAAGCTTCTTAGTATAGCATGCAAGGACCTTCATAATCTCTCAGCCTTTTTGTCTTGATGAGGGCCTTACTCCAATTCTGTATGAAACTGCTGGCTATCCTGGGACACGCCAGGCTGTGCCACATTTCCCTGCCTTTGTCCATGCTACTGCCTCTACTGAGAAGGCTTGTGTCAGGTTGGGGCCAATCAGGAGAAACCACCCAGTAAGTACACAGGGACAGGGACAGTTTTTTAAAAAAATATATTTCTTTATTGATTTCAGAGAGGAAGGGAGAAAGAGAGAGAGATAGAAACTTCAATGATGAGAGAGAATCATTGATTGGCTGCCTCCTGCACAACCCCTGCTGGGGATTGAGCCTGCAACCCAGGCATGTGTCCTTGGCCGGAAGCGAACCTGGGACCCTTCAGTCCAAAGGTTGATGCTCTATCCACTGAGCCAAGCCGGCTAGGGCATGGGACAGTTTAATATAAGAATTTTGAACTGTAACAGGGCATTGAGGTAAAGAGGGATTGGCTGGTAAGGAGTGAAAAGAACTCTAAAGAATTTAGGAGCAGTAGAATCTTGGGGCTAAGACAAGAGATAAGGAAGGTCCTCATCCATACCCCTGTCCAAGGCTGAGATCCAGACCTTGGTAGACAGAGTATGGTCAGTGAAAAGGGTGAATTTATAGCTGAGAGGCAATGAGGCGATGAAGGATAACCAGTGAAGGCCCAATGTCCCTCATCCACCCTGTGCAAATATTTAATTTTTCAAGGCTTGGTTCAAGTGCCACCTACTCTACTCCATGAAGACTTCTGTGGCTCTTCGTCCTCTTTCAGGTAGAATCCTTGCCCACCCTGACTTACATTGCCCTAGTCATACTTCCATTGGGGGACTTATGATGGTTAGTTGCACTTTTTTTGTTTACCTGTTTACCCTCACCTAAACCCGGAACCCGCCTCACTCTCATGATGCTCTCGTGCACCCTGGCTGCAGCTACTGCCTCTGTGTTCACAGCTGCCCAAATCCAGCCCAAATCTCCCTCCTCAGTCCCAGACCAGCATAGCCCACTGCCTCCTGACCGCCCCTCTGGGTGTCCCATGGTTCCAGAAAAGATACAGGACACCCAGTTAAATTTGAATATAATCTATTGCACGAGGCACACTTATTTTAAAAAGTGTTTATTGTTTATCTGAAGTTCAAGTTTAACTGGATGTCCTATATTTTTATTTGCCAAGCTTAACACCCTTCCTCCACCTCCAACTATGGTCTCCTTAATGGCAGAACATGTTTCTGGCTGACCTCTGAATTCCCATAACTAGCCCAATGCATTACAGTTAGTGCTCAATTAATGGTAAAAAAAAAAAAATAGTGACTTCTCTGGCTACAGGGTTGAGACTGGAAACAGACCAGACAGGAGGATGAGCAAGAAACCATTCCCCAAATCATAAAGGCTTCAACATAATAGAGGATGGTCTTGTGAGATCTAAAGATCTGAGGGCTAATGGGAAGTGACCGAGCTCAAGGAGTCTAGGATGTTCCCCAAGTGTCTGGCTTGTGTCAGTGGATGGAAGTTGGTGCCATTCACACACAGGGGAGCACTGGAGGAGGTTTGGAAGCTGTAGAGCAGGGAATATCATGGATGTGTAGAAAAGTGTGGAGAGTGAATCTGAAGGAGAGAACAGAAGATTTCGAGGACAAATATGTTAAGTTTGAGTTTTCAGAGGATATTCAGACAGAAGTATTGGAAACATGGACTTGGAGCTCAGGAGAAAGGTCCAGGCTGGAGATACAATGTAACCACCATCGGCATGGAAGTGGTAACTGAAAGCATGGGGGTAGATAATGTTGCTCAGGGAGAGAGTAGAATGGGAAGAGAGGAAGGCCTGTATCAAAGCCTCGAGGAACACTTGAGAGGCAGAGAGAGGAAAAGAAGCCCAAGCGTAGTCTGAGAATGAGCAGCTGGAGGGATGGAAGAAAAAGAGAGTATGGGATCAAGACAGTCGATGGAAGACAGGTTTTCAAGGAGGAATGACAAATTTGAGTACTTCTGAGAGTTCAGAGGACAAGGCTGAGAAGTAGCTATTGGGTTTAGTAATGTTGAGGTCACTGGTGACCCCAGCAAGAGCTCTTTTGGTGAAGGAGGACAGTATATATATATACTTTCACGGTGTCAGTTTTATTTAATGCTGTGTTATATTTGAGCAGGTTTAAATTAAGAGGGAAAGGAGATATTCAATTTTAAAAGGTTGAAGAATGGGGAAGCTTGTAAATAATTGAGACCGAGTGCCCTGATATGGAGTCCTGACTACAGATGGAGGAATTATTTTAGCTACAGAAGGACATTAATGATAGTATCTAGAACAGAGTATGACACCTCAAGGGCCATGGACGCCTAATTTGGGGAATTTTTTTAAAATATATTTTTATTGATTTTTTACAGAGAGGAAGGGAGAGGGATAGAGAGTTAGAAACATCGATGAGAGAGAAACATCGACCAGCTGCCTCCTGCACACCCCCTACTGGGGATGTGCCTGCAACCAAGGTACATGCCGTTGATTGGAATCGAACCTGTGACCCTTCAGTCTGCAGGCCGACACTCTATCCACTAAGCCAAACCGGTTAGGGCGGGAATGTTTTTTTAAAATATATTTTTACTGATTTCAGTGAGGAAGGGAGAGGGAGAGACAGATAGAAACATCAATGATGAGAGGGAATCATTGATCGACTGCAGGTCTCCTCCAAAGGGTATCAAGTCACTACCTCTTGTAAGACAGAAAACGACAGACCTCTTTGACGTGACTGTTTCTCCACTTCAGGGAGCACCCAAAACTGTCCTCTAGATTTATTTCATTCAAGAATCAAGGTTCAGCGTTCCATACCGTTGTTCTGGGAGGGCCACTCAAATGGCCATGTCGTTTTGAATGTAAAACAAAGACTACAGTTGAAAATGGAGACACTAAAGCCACCTGTGGCCCCGGGGATGGAAGTTCTCTGCCTGGTGAGGTCAGGTGCCAGGTGCCCTCTGCTAAGTTGTATGAAAAGAAGTGCAGCTCTTGTTTTCTTTGGGGAAAATGGCTTTATTATTTTGTGTCTTGTTTAAAAGAGGGATTTGAGTTGTGGTGAGCTGCAAACTGAGACTAGCTCTGTGGGAATGTTCCTCTTGGAGACGTTGCCATTTCATCTGGGACTTTGTGAGATGTTGGGTACAATCTCCCTGGTGTCCACAATGCAGCCTTGAGTTGGGGGACCCTACTCCCTCAAGAACTAGCAATTTGGGGATGTTGAGAGCTAGCACCTTTGGCTTCAGTTCAGACCTGCCTCTTGCTGTGAGCATTGTCAGAGATGGCTTTAGTCTGTCTCCTTAAGTGGCACTGAGGGGCGGGGGTTGGGGGATATGGGAACTAGGCCAAGCGTTCAAGTCTTTCCAGCAGGGCTCCCTGGCCCCACTGACCCTGGAATTAACAGGATGTCCCCCTTTACCCTCAACCAGGGCCAAGGAGGTGTGTGTAAACTGTATGGCACTAGTGCCATTTTTTTTTGCGGGGGGTTGGGAGTTGCAAGAGTGTTTGGAGACTGAGGATCCTGAATCAGTTTGGAGGTAGAGGGGCCAAGCAGGTGTTTGAGGGTAGCAAGAGAGCACCAACGTTTGGGGAGCACCTAGAACTGGGGCAGTGAACACAGAAGAGTGGAAGCACAGCTTTCTCCTCCTTGACCCAGAATGAGCACAGCCCTCAGAGGGCTCTTGCCAGCACCTCACTCTGGCCAAAGGGGCCCCTGTGCCGAAGCAGGCAGGCACGTGGGCAGTCTGGAAGCAATGTTGGTCAGCAGTGTCCAATGCCGGAGGGATCCCACCCGGACCCGCCTCACTCTCATGATGCTCTCGTGCACCCTGGCTGCAGCTACTGCCTCTGTGCTCACAGCTGCTCAAACGGCCTCCAGCCCAAATCTCCCTCCTCAGTCCCAGACCAGCATAGCCCACTGCCTTCTGACCGCCCCTCTGGGTGTCCCATGGTTCCTCAGACTCAGCATCCTTTCCAAATACACACAACCATCGTATCCCCAAAGGAGAAAACCATCCAGGACAAACGAATAGGACCCAGGAAACAAGGTTTTGTGGGACATGCAGAGACGTTTAGAGGGACTGCACTGCCTTTTTGAAGGTGACTCAGGGACAGCGTGAAAGGCCAGGGTCAGCATTAACCTCTTCCCCCTTCCCGATGAAGGTGTGTGACTCTTAGCTTCTTGTCCCTTCTCATACTCTTTGCCAAACTGCATTTAAATACTTATTTAATGTCAGTCTCTCCTGGTTTAACCTTAGGCAGAGATCATGGCCCCTTCTCTTCTGTGTCCCTGATGTCTACCCAGTGTCTGACATAGGAGAGATACTTAACAAATATTTGTAGAATGAATAAATGAATGTTCTTGTTCATCACCCAAGATGCAGGTCCCTCTCGGGGCCCTCAGTCTTTTCCTGCATTCCTAGCCCTTTGATGCTCTGTGCTCGTCCCCCCAACCTAGCCTCCCACTGGCCTTTTCAGATGCTCTCTTGCCCTGGATTGCTTCATGCAATGTGGGCGGTGAGCTCACCATACCGGACCATCTGCAATCAGAGGCAGTGGATACTCTTGTCAGAGTGCCCTGAGGGTAGGGCACTGATTCGTGCCTGGGGTGTGGAAATGTGTGGTTTTCTGTATCGTTACCCATGAAGCAAGGCCCCCAGGATGCCTGAGGTCACAAGGGTAGGGCTTTCTCTACCAGTAGCCCCAAGCCCCAAGTGCTGGGGACTGTGCAAGGGGTTGTAAGCCAACCTGCCAGGACTGGTGAGCGAACCTTGGCCACCCACTCTGTGTGCCATGGCCCCACGTCCCAGAGCTGCTGGTTAGAGGAAGCAGCTGGAGATCCCGGGTGGCCAGGCCTGGGATTGCTGAGTCAGCCTGCAGTTGTGAGTGGGAAGGTCCAGGCATGATCTCCAGCCAGCTGCTTCTACCCATCCAGCCCCCACTGCCCAGGAAAGGATCTGACAAACCACAGAAGTAAATAAATAACTTAGAAATAATAAATAGGGGTCCAGGTCCCAGGAGTGAGTACCAGGCCGCTCCACCATAGGCACTTCAGCAATGCGACTGCAGTGTGTCGCCTCCCATTCTGTCCCCCCAGGCCTGGGCGGAGGCTGAGACCGCACACTCTGCTGGGTTCTCCAGAGGAGTCCTGGCTCCGTGGCCTGCTCAGTGCCAGAGTCTGTGCTGTGCGAAGCGGTCCTAAGGTCTCCGTAGACGAGGTCTCTGGTGTCTGTAGGGCTGGCACTAGCGGGGTGAGGACTGTGGTCCCTCATCCTCCAGGGCTGATGCCCATCACCAGCCCGGCTGAGGCCTCTGGTGTCCATCTCTGGTTGAGGCCCGTGGTCCCTTCCAGGCAGGAAGAGTCACCATGTCAGGGGTGCCATCCCGCAAATCCCTGGAGAGAGCCCTCAGCCCACGCAGTCGCATGCAGTGGCTGAAAAGCCCGGTCCACAGTCCC
>NW_005871085.1:55058-60680 GCF_000147115.1 Myotis lucifugus
GAGGTCACAGTTGCAATGACCTGTCAGAGGGCATGCCGCGGTTGATGAGAGACAAGGTGGGACCTCAAGGAGGAAGAGGGCACCCAGGTGGTCTCAGGGTGGAGGGAGGCCAGGAAAGGCTGGGGCCGCAGAGCTCAGAGCGGGCTTCTAGTTGGGTGGGGAGAGTCGGGAAGGGCTTAGGTTGGAGTCGGCTGCCTAAGGGAGCCAAGAGGAGAAATCACCTGAGGGCATCAACCTGCCTCCACACCAGCGGTTCTCAACCTGTGGGTCGCGACCCCTTTGGGGGTCGAACGACCCTTTCACAGGGGTCGCCTACGACCATCGGAAACCACATATATAATTACATATTGTTTTTGTGATTAATCACTATGCTTTAATTATGTTCAATTTGTAACAATGAAAATACATCCTGCATATCAGATATTTACCTTACGATTCATAACATTACAACATTACAGTTACGAAGTAGCAAAAATAATTTTATGGTTGGGGATCACCACACATGAGGAACTGTATTAAAGGGTCGAGGCATTAGGAAGGTTGAGAACCACTGCTCCACACTCCTGGTCCCTCCCTGACCACTTTCCTTTTCACTTCTGACTCCTGCCCAGGGCAAACCCTGCTCTCCCTCCCGGATCAAGCCACCTCCCTCAATACCAGGTGGGAGTCGTTGGGAGAACCACTCACCTGCCTCCTAGGCGGGGGCCAGCGGGGCAGCACAGAAGGGCCTCCACGTCCAGGCTCCATCTCTGTCAATACCAGGATCTCCCATCAGCCTAGTCGACTTGTTCCCCCACCCTCTTCTTGAGGCAGCTTGGAACATTGAGAGATGAGTTATCTTTGAGAAGGTCATCCCTCCATTTCAGTTTCCCCAGGTGAGGAACAAGGGGTTGGATGGGCGGACTCAACCCGGGAGAAGTAGCTGCATCAGGAACTTAACTCTGTGTTGGTGCTTTGCACCTGTTCTCTCTTCTCTCTCTGTCCTTACAACTCCATGAGGTAAATGGTATAACCCCCATTTTCCAAATGAGCTCAGAGAAGATCAACAAGTTAAGGTCACAAGGCTAGACCCACACAGCTGGGGGAGGAGGTATTTGGAAATATCCCACCCCCCTCCCCAGCCTTCCTGCTGCAGGGCTAGAGCTGCCAGAAGGGAGTAGCTGGGCCCCCTTGGTCCCCCAGACAGCTTCCTCTCCATGCCATACAAGAAGCAGCTGTGGCCTGAAGAATTTAGGGTGCTTGCTGGTTGGTCCAAGTTTTCTTATGATAGTGAGGTTCAGGCCTCAGCCTGTGCTGCCCACCCAATGCTGCCGAATCTTGTTCCTCTGTGATCTTTGGACCCAGAGCCACATGAGTTCTCTCTTTTGATCACAGATGTCCTTCAAGAGCCAGCAGATGGGCCCTCTAAGAACCTGGGGCCTGGGCCATGGTTCCCTATGGCCACCAGGGGGCAGCATCTGTCAAGCATGCAGACTCAAAGTGGGGTGGGCTTTTCCCTACCCTCAGCCAGACTCAGGCCTGAGCAACTCCCAGGAGGGCCAGCCAAGCTCCACACCAGCCTGGTCTGAGAGCTGAGCTGCCCCGAGGGCCGGTTCAGGTCTGTCCCCCTCCCTTCCACTTTCCTGTGGATCTAACAGCTGGCCCCACTCTTAGAAGTTTCCTGCATGAGCCATCTTTCCTGAGCCCAGCTGGCCTTTCTGAGCCCCACCAGATTTCCTGAACCCCAACACCCTTGGGGCCCCACTAGCTGGCCTGCTGTTGGGTCCCAACTGTCACCTGCATGTCTGTGGGTCAGACCTCCACGGGCCTTCCTGGTCTGGTCCATCTCAGGTCCAGGTGTGTTCAACTAACTGAATAGGGGCACGGAGGGGCCGGGCCAGTGACTTTTCTCACTGCTCGAGGGAAAGCCAGGCAAGCCAGCCGTCAGGACCTCCTGTGCTAGGGGGACCCCAGGAGCAGGTGTCTTTAGGGCAGCTAGCCCCTCTCTCCCTCCTGGTGGTTTGGGGCCACTCGGTCCCCCAGCCTTTGCCTTCCCATCTGCAGCCAGAGACTCACCATGAGGGTCCTGCACCCTGTTCTTCTAGGCACCGTCCTTGGGACCAGTGCTGGACTGTCCCCGCAGCTGAAAGGCTCATGCCCAGGGCGATGCACCTGGCGGTGCCTCTTTTAGCCAAAAGCATGGCCTTGGCAGCCAGTCTGCACCCAGTAGCGGCAGCAGGAGCCTCACATTACAGTGGGTTGGCAGGGCTAGCACAGTCCCTCAAGCGACCAGAGGGACTGAGGAGGCTGGGAGGGGCAAGGAGCTGCGCACTGGGCCCAGGAGAGGGAGGATGTGAGAGAGTGGTGGGGACGCTCCGGCCCGCTCCCCCTAACTCCAGGGCTGGGATGAGGCTGGGCCAACAGCCGGCTTACCTCAAGTGCAGGGCTCTGGGTCCAGGATGCAGCGAGGGCTGGGGCCCGAGGGACCTGCTGCTCGTGGAGCCCGTGGGCCGTGTCTGGGGGCCGGGCCCAACTCCATCCCTCAGCAGCCTCATGCCTGCCGCCGACCGGTGTCAAATTCCAGTCCCGGCGTCACCGGATCCCGGGGTGGGGCCCAAGCGCCCCCGCCCCGCCCTACCTTTCAGGGTTCACCTGGTTGCTCCACCCGCTGGGATCCGGTCCCCCCCTGGCTCAGCTAAGTCCCCCAAGGTGAAGGGGAGGACACGGGGAAGTGGAAAACCCAGGACACAGCGTGGAGAACTGGAGCGGCGGAGAGGCGAGGAAAGTGGGCGTTCAGTTTATAGACACGCGAAGTAGGGAGTTGGGAGGCCGGGCCGAGGGCGGGAGAGGGAGGAGACAGGATAGTCCCAGCCTTGGGCCACCGGCCCTCCAGTTGGCGCCGTCTCAGGGCCCTGGCCGGCCACCCTGCAGTGACTGCTCTCTGCTCTCTGGTCCACTGCTAGTTTCCTCCTTCAGCAGACCCGCGGAACTCCTTGGGTGGGCCAGGCCCTGTGCTGGGGCTTCCAAGTCTGACCCTGCTCCAGCCGCCCCACCACCCTGCGCCCTGGCAGCCTGGGGCTTGGAGTAGAGACACACCTGTAAACACTGCCGCTAGGAGTGGGTGCCCAGTGCTGAAGAAGGGGTGGGGGGGGGGGCGGTTCACGGAGGAGGAGTATTTCATGTGCTCATGAGCTGGGGGATAGTATTTCAGAAGCCTAATTATGGCAAGTTGGCAGGTGGGGTGGAAGTAGGGTGAGTAACATGCATAGAGGTAAGGAAAGGCCAGATGCTGTGTCATACCCGCGAGTCTGGACTTTATCCCGATGACACTGGGGACCACGGAAGGGTTTCAGGCAGAATAATGGTGCATCAGACTTACATTCTCTGACTGCTGCGGTGGGGAGGGTGGTTTGGAGAAGAGGGGTGGAGATGTCAGGAGGCTGCTGAGGGAGTGAGTGGGAAGCAGAGTGGCGGGAGAGTGGGGGGGTACTGCACGGGTCTTTCTGGATCACAGCTCTTTGAGAACCCAGCTGGCGCCTGACTGATGGGCTGAGGGAGGGCAGACACGGGCATGCTGCAGGCCGGGTGACCAGGTGGAGGGGATGCATTCTGGCAGGAGAACTCCCTGGGGGAGGGCCGGGAGCTCAGGTCAGTGATGGGCATGCTGAGTCAGGAGGACCTGCGGATTCTCCTCCTGGAAAAGTTCAGGATGCTGCTGGACTTGCAGCCTCGAGTGGAGTGGAGGGAGCTGGGCTGGAGAGGGCACTTCGGGAACTGTGGACCAGCTGACAATTGGAAACCGTGGGTGGAAATGGAAGTGCTCAGGGAGTGTGTGTGGACCAGCTATGGCCCGGCCATGCGTTAGAACACCCGTAGGACCTCTTAAAACTGCCCGCCTCCGGGCTCCACCCCAGCCCTGCATCAGAACCTTGGTGTGCGCATGTGCTGGTTTCCAAGTCCGCACAGGTGTTTCTGGTGCCAGCCAGGGCTGAGACCACTGCTTTCCTGAGAGCAGTTTCTGTGCACAGGGGGAGGCTACAAGCCAGACTGCAGAGAACTGCGGGTGGTGTGGGGGCTGTCTGCGGGCCTGAGGACCCCTGAGGGGCAGGAGGCCAGGTGGTGAGCAGCTCCACTGTCTGCTGCCTCTCACAACTGGCTGCCCAGTTGGGTGGCTTCCCTGGGGCTTTATCAGCCCTGGCTGTGGCTTGCAGGCGTGCTGCCTATGCCCTGTACAACTCTAGGGGGCACCATTCACGCAGAATACGACGTGCATTGGAGTGCTTCGCAGCCGCCCAGCAGATCCGAGGGAGTTTTGGTTTTGCCTGTCCCTCAGTCAGGGCCTTGCTTTCCCCTCAGTGGAGGAGGCTCCTGCCTGAGAACAAACCACAGCAGTAAGGGCACACGTGGGAAGGCGGCGGAGTGGATGGGGATGGCAGGTGAGAGCCAAGGGTCCCAGCCAAGGTGGCAGCTCTGGCCGGAAGCTCACTCCATGGTCTCAGCTGCTGGCCTGTGCTGGGCCCATTCTCAGGCCTGCATGGGGATTCTAGGGAAGGGTCAGGGGTCAGATTCCCGGGCTCTAAGGGGTGAGGTGGGAAGAGACATCCTTCCTAATAGTCGCCAGAGTGCCTAGAGCTGGGCTGTGCCTTCCTGTTCTGAGAGAGAAGAGGGGGCAGGAGAGAGGGTGTGCCTGTGTGCTCAGGTGGGGGTAGGACAGCCCTTTGCAGGCTCAGCCGGGGGTGCCAGGAATGGGTGAGGTCTGTGGGCTTCTGTGTGTTGGGGGCTCAGCAGGGTATCTTTCCTGTACTTGCAGGAACCTGTCCCTGCAGTGGTGGGGCTGTGGGACCCAGAGGCACTGTCCTGGAACCATGGGCTTCAATCCTCTGCCCTTTGGGCAGGCCCTGAGGCCCCTGGTCTACTTCTTTTCAGGCAAAGAGGGTGCAGGACTGTGTGGGAGGAGAGAGGCTCCAGAATGCCCCTGGGCCTGCAGTTGGCACCGAAGTGAAAGGAGCCCAGGAATCTGAGCTGAAGAGATGACCCTTGGGTTTAGCATAGTTGCTGAGGCCCCAGGTTCCTGTTTCTTGCAGGAAAGAGAAAGCAAGCGGAGGCCAGGCTCAGGGAAGAGCTTTATTGCTTCCATGATGGCTGCCCAGGATGGCTGCCGCAGCCTGGGTAAGGTCCGTAAGCCTCACTTCCCTCTGGTCCAGGCTCAAGGCAGAACCCAAGGACCTGGCAGTCCTGCTGAAACCCAGAACAGCTGCCAAGTTGGTCAGTCCAGGCCTGGGCACTGTCCTGTGGATCAGTAGCAGCTGGGGAGGGGCCATTCCCTTCAGGCTGGGCCAGGCCTCGCCTCCTGAGCTCCGAGTTCTCTCTGCTCTAGCCCAGGGGCTGTCTTGTTGGCTTAAAGAATGGCTCCGGGGTTTCCCTGTGGACAGTGGGCAGCTGGTATGTGGGAGGGTCCCGTCTTCTCCCCAAGAAAGGCCAAGCAGGGTCACGAACTGCAGGGGGCTGGCATGAGCTCCCGCCCAGCTCCCTGCAGCTCTCGAGCAGAGTACAGGCTAGTCATGGCACTCCCACTCTACAGGGAGCCCACTGGCACCCCCACCTGATGGGCCCTCTTTCTGCATGAAAGTGTACCAAACTCGA
>NW_005871085.1:61604-73945 GCF_000147115.1 Myotis lucifugus
CCACTTCTCCAGGCCCGGGGGCCGCTGATGAAATCCTGCCTCTCAGGTCAGGGGAGCCCGGAGGCCAGAGGGCGACAGGCCCATGTCACTGTTAATGTGGAAATTACAGGGAAGATGCTGCCTTCTCCTTGGGTGAGACTGCACCCAGGCTCGGGTTCTTTCCAATCCCCAGTCCTCATCAGGAAGCTTTGGTGACTAAGTCTCTCAAAGAAAGAAAAAGGATTAAGTGAACGAACGAACACCAATAGCCTGGTTTGGGCATTCATCACATCGTCGGGTGCAGAGCTTGTACCCACCCGACTGCTCTGCTGCGTCTGTCGGCACTGAGCCTCAGCACAGTGATACCACAGGCGCGAGATAGCGGTGCTGAGACCTTACAGCCCTGTCTGGTCCTTACTCTGATCCAGTAGCTCTCTCCAACCCGTCACTATACTCTCTGCCTTCAGCGCGTTGCCCCTGCTGTTGCAGACCCCTGGGTGACGTGCCCTCATTTCTTAGAGATGCATCTGCCCCACCCCTCTGAAGGCAGGGACAATCTGGCACAGAGCAGGTGCTCAGTAAGTATGTGTCGAATGGAATTAGATTTTATAGGTAAGACGACGGAGGCCTGGAGGAATGGCAGGGCCAGGATCCAAGCAAATGGAGAGAGACACTCATACAGCTCTTCCCTTACCCACCCCTTCACCACCCCCAGGGAGAAGTAACCAGTCTGACAGATCAGCTTCAAGGGCGCCCCCTGGGAGTCCCTGAGGAGTGAAAGGTCAGCAAAGGACTGGATATTTGATGATATGAAGGAATTATTAATTTTTCTAGGTGTCATCGTGGTATTGTGATAGTAGAAAATAGTCCTTATCTTTTTGAAAAACTTACTGAAGTGTTTTTGGCTGAAATGATATATCTGAGACTTGTTTCTAAATAATCAGTGGGGAGTAAAAGTACGAGGAAGAAACAGATGAAACAACACGGGCTGTGTGCTGATCACTGGGGGGGGGAGGGGGGAAGAGAGGTTTGAAGGGGGAGGGCCAGGTGGCAGCTACATGGAAGTTCGTTACATCATTCTCTGTGTTGATGAATATGTTTGACAGTGTTCAGTTTTTATAGTCTGCCTGGGGTGTAGCTCTCTTGCCCAGGCAATGCCACCTCTTGGGTGCTCTCTCAACTCCTCCTCCAGGCAGGCGCACAGATGACCGGAGCCCTCGGCACTACGCTGTCTGCACTGTCTACGGCCTGGGGCACGATTCTGGTCCCGTGTCCCCAGCCTCACCAGGACCTCTGGTTTTGGAGGCAGATGTCCATCCCACTCAGCGGCCACTCTCAGAGAGCCTTCCTTCCGACAGCTCTTTTTCTGTTTCATGTCTGCTCCTCCTCCCTCACCCCGTCACTAAATGTTGGTGCTCCTAGGGTGCCGACTGCCTGCACTTCCCAGTCTACCGTCTCCCTGGGAAATTTCACACACGCCTGGCCTGTGTCTGAACATGCAGTTGTGCTCACAACTCACAGATGTACATTTCCAGCCTGGATCTCTCCGCTGTGTCCGGGTCAGGAGTCTTCATCTCTTGCCTCGACTGCTGGGCAGCCTGCTAACTGGTTTCTATTCCCGCCCTGCACGCCTCGATTTCACGCTGCAGCCACAGTAAGCCCACTACCTGCTAATCCTCGGCTTAAAATGCTTCTGCCTCTGTGGCTCCCTCCAGCCTTCAGAGCGAAGCCCAAACTCCTCGCCATGGCAGAGAAAGCCCCTCATGATCCAGCGACTGCTTACGTCTATGGTCTCTCAAGTTTACATGGAAGTTCATTATGTTATTCTCTACGTTTATGAATATGTTTGACAGTGTTCACAATATTTGTGTAAGAGAGCAAATATATAAGTAAACAGGACGCCGGGGGCAGGTAAAAGCTGTGAGAAGAGTTTGGAGTGGGTGCTGGCAGGGGACAAAGAAGCAACAAGACACATCAAGAGAGACAGAGCTGGATAACTAACGGAGTCGGGGGTAATGAGGAGGCAGGAGCCGCTGGTGAGGGCAAGACGGTTCTGGAACCGACCAGGAGGTGCTTCCCACTCCTGAATCCCATTCCTGGCAAAGGGAGGCCTGGGGAAGACCGTTTCTGATTTCCCAGGAGACTCCCAAGTCTTTCTTATCAACTGGAAATAAGCTCCCATTACTGGAGGTAGCCTGAACGAACCCAAAGAGCTGCAGACAGTCTCGATGGTGACTGAAGCCATGGCTGGGGACACCAGTCTCCTGGAGAACCTGCAGTGTGAGGAGAGGCGACCTGGGATGGAGCCCTGGCTGATGCTGGTTCTTAAGGGGTGGACCGCAATCAAGGACACTGAGCAAGAGAACGAGAGAGCCTGGCGGGTGAATCAGAAGCTACTGACTCAGAAGTCTCAGCAGGAGAGGGTTTCAAAGAGGAAGGAGTGGTCAGCACAGGTGTTTGAGAGACCGGGAAAGGTGGGACTTCCACGTGTCCATCGGATTTGGAGCCTTGAGGTAAGTCACTGGTGACCTTGGTGGGAGTCGTGTCAAGTGAAGGGGCAGCCAGACTGCGCGGGGCGAAGGACCAAGTGGGAGTGAGGAGTGCACAGGGGACACCCAGCAGGAGCGGACAGTCCCCCCTGCAGCCGTGTTCTCGCGGGAGGGGCAGGGGGCTGGAGAAGGGTGTGTGAGGACTGGGGAGCAGGAATGAGGGCTAGCTGAGAT
This sequence comes from Myotis lucifugus, assembly GCF_000147115.1. Classification (NCBI taxonomy): domain Eukaryota; kingdom Metazoa; phylum Chordata; class Mammalia; order Chiroptera; family Vespertilionidae; genus Myotis; species Myotis lucifugus. The sequence goes on from NW_005871085.1 coordinate 64,307, forward strand.
GAGAACTATGAGAGAGTTCCTCCAGCGACCCCACACCAGTGCAGCAGAGAAGCTCCTCAACGTGCTAACCCCAGAGGTCCAGGTTCTAGGCGGGGACCAGGGCCAGGCTAGCGGTAGAAGTGAAGGTGGAAGAGGGACCGATTTCCTCGTGAGCTCTTGCCATGAGGGAGAGATGCGGGAGGTGGCAACAGGCTGGGAGACCTGTAAGGCTTCTTCCACTTTAAGGAGCCTGAGCACATGATCACCTGGGAGGTCATTCTGGGTTAGAACGAGCTTCAGGGCTTGGCCATGGGGAGGGTGGAGGAGGTACGGGGTGTCCTGAGACCTGGAGGCAATGCCTGTGGGTTGTCTGAGGGGTCAAGGAGTCCTCTGGGAGAAAGATGACTTGAGGTAGAGAGGGTTGCTCTGAGCTGCTGCCAAGATTAGCGTATGACGGCTGGGGAACCGCAAGGAGGCAGGTGCAGGACCAGGGCAGGGAGAGAGCTGGAGAGGGAAGGTTCAGGAAGGAAACGGGAAAGGGTTCTGGGTTCTTGGGGAGGGGCACAGAGGATGCTTCGTGGTCAGAGGCCCGCAGGCAGGAATGGGCCTCCTTAGCTGGGTAGTGGCACCTTCCTGGAGCTCTGGGCAGCCGGAGCAGCCGCTGGCTCATCTCGTCACCATTTACGGTGAACAGTCGGAGCCTGTCCTCGGTGCTGGAAGTGCCCCCCCTCGGCCCTGCCCACCCAGCCCCTCACCTCTTTGATGGCTGACATGCGCACGGTCTCATAGTAGTGCAGGGGTGCGTTGGGTGTGCTCATGTCGTAGCCAAAGCCTGCGACTGCCACTTCATCACAGCCATGCAGCGCCATGGTCACGGCCACACTGCCCAGGGTCGGGATGTTCTGGAGGAGGGGCAGGTGCAGAGTTCAGCTGGAGGGCTGGGCGAGGCTGAGATCCTCAGTTAAGCTTCCCAGAGCTGAGCTCCATTCCTGAGGATTGGAACCACCCCCCTCCCGTTCCTCCTCCCACCCCCTCCTAACCCCCTCCAGTCCGTCTGTCCTTTCTTCCCAAGGTCCTTCTGACCCAGTTCCCCACCCTCTCCTGGCCTAGCCTCTCACCCCGCGGCCCATGAGGCCATTGTTGAAGGGCAGTCCGATGAGGGTGAAGGCAGCTTCCTGGATGAAATACGGGTTGAGGATACGAATCTCAGGGGGCTCCTTGGGCACTCGGGTGGCCACAGATTTCCAGAAGCCGTCCGATGCACTCTGTGGACACAGCACAGCTGGGCGTGAGCTGGGCACACAGCTGTGAGGGGACTGTGCGAGTGGCAGGGACTCAAAGGCAAATGAGAAACAAGGTGGGGGCGTGAAGCGTACTGGAGGACCCGGGGCAGGTGGGGTAAACACAGCGGGCAGAGGGAGGACGTGGTGTGTGCTGGGGACGCAGAATGTGTGAGAGACAAGGGTGTGTGGTGGGAACAGTGAGCAAATGGTGGTGCCACAGTGTGTAATGAGGGTCCAGAGTGAGCTGCACGGCAGAGCAGAGGGTGTGGGACGCTCAGGTGAGCTGCTCTGCCTGAGGGGGTTCTTGGGTCATCAGGAAGACCCAGTGGCCCAGCTGGCCCCCACCCTGCGCAGCTACTCAGGGGCCCAGGAGGAGCCTGCCCTCTCTCTCCTATCTGCTCTGCTGGGCTCGCCTCCTTTCCCTTGTGTTGTCTCTCCTGGCTCTCAGTCAACTGTTCTAAAGTGAACCTGAAAAATAAAGACAGAATGTCAGCTAGTACGGGGCCCAGAACAACACTCCAGTCCCAGTCCTGCCACCGACCAGAGCTGGTGGTCACGTGGCAAGCTCTCTGGGCTTCAGTTCCCGTAACTGCAAGATGGGACCATTCTTCCCTCAGTGATCTCAGGACCATACAGGACCGGCTTCCGCTCTGAAACCTGACATCCCGTGTGCAGTCCAGGCCACCACTGCCCCTCCTCACGCTCCCTCCCTCTAGTCCTCAGCCCTGCCTTTCTGTTCAAGACCCTGAAGCATACACTTCAGCTACTCTCTCATGAGTCAACTCCCTGCCCCCTGCCTCCCTATGGCCCCAGCCCAGGGAAGCCCTGAACTTGGCATCGGCTCTGTACCACCCTTACAACTGGGCTCCTGAGTACTGCTGGAGGAACTCACAGACCAGCCCTCAGACTGGAGGCATCGCCACACCAGGGACTCCAGCCTGTTATTTGCAGGGAGTTTGTTATTTGCCTAGAAAACCTAAAAGAATCAATGAACTTAATGGGTAAAATAATTTAGTAATAGGATCTGTACTCCAATAGGAAAGTCACCAGATATAATATAAAAGAGATCCCATTTGCAATCCGAACAAAAAAAATAATCAAATACTGATCAATAAACTTAAGTATGTGGGATCTGTAGTAAAAAGGAAAAAAAAAAAGCTGCAATCCTTTGAGAGATCTAAAAAATTACTTGAAAAAAAATGGGAGACAAGCCATATCTTGGATGAGAAGGCTGAATATTAACACAATGCCACTTCCTCCCAGATTAAAGTAGGCTTAACTTAATTCTAAGAAAAATCCCAACAGGATTTCTTTTTTGAAATGTACTGAAAGGATTCTAAAAACCCATCCAAATATTTAACAGATACATTTAAAAATTAGATATGAGAGTATATTATAAGTTTGCAATGATTAAAGCACTGACAGATGTCTAAGAATCAACACAAAGATCAATGAGCCAAGACAGCCCAGAAGCAGGTCAGTCTGCATGCACGCGCTTAGGTTATATGACGGGAAGCTGCACCGTCGGCGGGAACAAGGCGAGTTTCTCAGCAAGTGATGTTTGAAAATTTGCTACTTAGGAAAAAAAGAGCCACTCACTGCCTCTCCTGCTAGAAGGAAAAGGAAAAGAAAATTTAGATGTATATTTTACCATTGAGCTTCCTAAACATTAGTGCAATGTTAGAAATCAAGAAGAAGGTCAATGAATTCTGACTTTGTAAACACTGTTAGTGCTTTGGTTCATAAAAAATATAATAAGTAAAATTAGGAAGGAAACAAAGAAGTGGGAAATATTGTCATAAATAATACATATTTAAAAAATTCATAAAAAGTCACCGTACCCCCCCAAATGGGAAAAGAACATAAAATAAGGTTAGTAAGCATGAAAAACTCATTAGTGATAAAAATGCAAATTTGTGTAACCAGATACTATTTTTATCCTCTAAAATACAGGGTGTGGCAAAAGTAAGTTTACAGTTGTTTGTATGGAAAATACAATAATTAATAAATGATAATACAAGAATAAACTGTTTTGTGTACTCACAATTATAAACCTGCTTTTGCCCCACGCTGTGTGTGTGTGTGTGTGTGTGTGCGCGCGCGCGCGCGCGTTGACTTATGTGTGTCTCTCAGCTTGCGGTGCTGAGCTGAGGTAGAACTCGCCTACACTGCAATCTGAATATGAAACAAAAGCTTCAAGGCTGTTCATACCCGATGACTGTGTGGCGAAGACCTTTGTAAAAAGCTGTTTAATACAGTGTTATTTATAAGAGTGAAAAACCTGAAAAAAATACAAAAGTGTATAACAGAGATTTGGTTAAACAATACATCTCTCGAAAAAAATGTTAAGAGACATCAAATGTATGTTTCCTAAGGATTCTGTCACGGGGATGTACATACGTATTTAACCTATTTCCCCACATCTGCTCCTGCTCCTCCTGTGCTCCCTCCAATGAACCAGAAACCTCAGATTCGACTTCAGATTCTTCATCTCTCCAGCCCATCCTGTCCCACTGGTCATCTAGTTCTTTTGATTTTATCTTAGAACCCCACAGACCCACCCCTTCCTCCCAAACACACTGCTTCACGGAAATCCAGGTCTCATCATCTTCCAATGGGACTACTCTAACAACTGGCCATTTACAGCATCTGTCTTGTTGCCTGCTCAGAGCCCAGAGTCCAGTCGAGTGGCTGGAACATACAGTAATTGTTAAACTCCATCCATTTAGCGAACAAACATGTAATGAGTGCCTGGATGGGCTGCCTCTGCCTCGAAACCACTTTCCTCTCTCTGCCAGATGCTCGTTCTATGTACAAAGCAGATCACATCACCACTGCCCACAGACCTGAGCTTTCCAGCCAGTAAGCCGTCTGCCACTCGTTTCCATTCCACCCACCTGAGGTCCCCACCTGCTAACTCATGACTCCATGCTTTCGCTGTGCCGCTCCTTCTGTCTCCAATGGCCTTCCCACATCTACCCACCTCATCCAACCCACTTATTTTTTAAGACTTGGCATATCCTTCTTCCTCATGTCTTTCCTGGCCCCATTCCTCCCAAGGCATGAATGACCTCTAACCTTTGGGAAGTGATAGAATATAGAGTTATATCTGCTATGGTTTGAAGGTAACCCTCCTCCCCCTACGTCCCCAAAGTCAAGGTGGTGGTATTAGGAGGTGAGCCTTTAGGAAGTGATTAGTTCATCAGTGGGGAGCCCTTATGAGTGGGATCCATGCCCTTATAAATGAGGTCCCAGAGAGATCCCTTGCCCCTTCCACCGAGTGAGGACATACCAAAAAGAAGGCAGTCTAGGAACCAGGCAGCCCTCAGCAAATACCAACTCTGCCAGTGCCAGGATCCTGGACTTCCCAGCCTCCAGAATGGTGGACACAAATGCCTGTTGTTTATAAGCCACCCAGTCTGTGGTGTTTTGTTATAGGAGCCTGAACGGACTGGATGCAACTTCAGCTCTAGTTCCTCACTGTGGGGAGACCCTGGGCAAGGAGCTCACCATTTCCTATGGGTAAACCAGGATACTATCAGGATTTATCTTATGGTCTGTTGTGGGAATTAGGTAATTCGGGCTGAGTGCCAGCTCACAGTCACCTGATCGGCTGTTTTCATCACCATTGTTAGCGGTGTATCTCGACCCTAAGCCATGCAGGGCCGAGGTTCACACCTGATCCACGTCTGTAGCCCAGCACAGCCCCTGGCAGTGAGTGTTAAGGGGGCATGAAGTCCATCTGAGGCTCCTCCATTGCTCTCAGCAGCAACAAAGAGCTCCCCACTGGTCAGGACTCCTTCGGCTTATCTTCCACTGCCTTCTGTGGGCTGACTCTGCTCCAGCCACACCTCTGCGGCAACATCTCGTTCTCTGGTAAAGTCTATCTGTCCTCCCAGCGTAGGCTCTTGGAACAACTTCCCTGTGTCCCAGCACCTGTGCGACTGAGAGCAGCCTCCAGTCCGTCTTGCTCCTGTGTCTCCCTCTGTGTCCAGGAGAGGTGTGTGTGCAAGGGGGTAAAGACAGGGACACCAGGACCCAGTAGGAAAGGGGAGGGTAGAGAAACGGCCTGCATCTGATACAGAGCTGGGGAGAAGCCCCTCCTGGGAGGCCCAGATGTGGACGAAAGGAATGGCAGGTGCCAGCCTGTGCCAGGTGAGGCACAGCCCCTGTCCCCTCTCCAGAGCCCGGCAGGCCCCAACAGTGCCCCACCTGGGGTTCCTGCCCATGCGTGCCCCACACACACCTGAGGAGGAAAAAGCGCAGGGGCTGCTTGGGAGGGGGAGGGAGAGCCAGGAATGGGCACAGCTGGGGGTGTGCCAGGCTCCGGGCTAGTTTTCACAGACATTATTTACATCTCATCAACCTTCACCAACTTCACAGGTACGGACTCAAGATGAAGCAATCTGTTCAAGGTGATGCAAGGGTGATGCCAAGATTCACACACAGCGTCCTGACTCCAAGATGGGTGTTCTTGCTGCCATAACGTATATTATCGTCACTGCTGTTCCCCCTCAGAAGTCGAAGGTAAGGGTCCCACACCCCGTTTCACAGAGGAGACCTGCCCACGATGCACACACAGCTGGAGAATCAGAGCTGGATCCAACCTCAGAACCTGGGTATTTCCGTGACGTGAGATGCCATCTCTGAAACCATGTCTCTCGGCTTTTCCCAAGCACCGAAAGTCCCGGATGTAACCACCGTGTGAAACTGTAGGAGGTTACACTCTGAGAATCTGACAAAGGCTTCAGGGGGGAGGGTAAAGCTTCTGCCTCTCCCACCCGCACCCGTTCCTGGGCAGGGAGTACGTGGAGGCAGAGCCTGCCCCTGGGAGCAGCATCCTGGTCTCTGCCTCGTTCACGGTGTGCGGGGAGCTCAGCGGGCTTGCGCTTGGGTCTCAAGCCCCAGTCAGCCTGCACTGGAGCAGTGGGAACCGGCGCAATGAACAGCCCAGGGCTTCTATTTTATCTTCCCCAACTGTCACTGTCCTGAGGCAGAGCCCCTTCAGGAATTTAAGGGAAAGTAGGACCACAATATGATTTGGGCATTTCCGTGTTTCCCCAGCCATAAAAAAAAAAAAAATCAAGTACTAACAAAACCTCAGTCTGTCTCCTATAAGAAAAGCTATGGCTTCTTTTTTTCATAAACACACACAGGCACACACACATTACAGTGTGCACCCTACTGGAGAAGGTCACAGAATCCCCGAAGTCAAGGGCATCTGCTGACTTGAGATGAAGAATCTCTGGTATGGGGCGAGAAGAGACGGGAACCCTGAACAGAATCCTGTCAACACCACCATGTAAGGGGCAGGTTGACACAGAGGGGCCGATAGAGGAGACTGAGGACAAACAAACAGAGAGAGGTCAGAGGCACTGGGGAGTGTATGGTGCAGGGGAGACCATGGGTCCTGGAGTCTGGAAAGCCTGGGTTACACCTGGATCCCACATCTGTGTGACCTGGGCACGTCCTGTAATTTCTTGAGGCTTCATGTTCCTCCTACATAACAGGAATGACAAGACCTACTTCCCAGACAGTTGTGAAGATTACATACCACATTTGGCATATAGTAAGAGCTCAATAAATCATACCTACGATGGTCATGAGTGAGTGTCACAGAAGCCAAGAGAGTGAAGCGGAGGGTGTGGTTGGCGATGCCAGGTGCCAGTAGGAGGCCAGTCCACAAACAGACATATTCAAACGGGGAGCCAGATTCTCCCTCTGGGCCCCTGCGGGGGCGGTGGGCACTGGAGGCCTTCCTGCTGCTGGGCCACACTGCCCAGCCTGCCCCCAGGACACAGCCCTGCCCCAGAAGGCCTCATCAAATATGGCCCAAGGCCTCTCACATCTCATTCCCCTGACCCACAGGACATAGCTCAGAGGCCTGTAAAGCCGCCAGTGACACCGGCCGGGATGGTCAAGCCCCTCCTCAAGGCCAGCTGTGGACTGCATTCTTTGTTGGATCCCTCCTCCTCCAGGAATGTCCCTGCCTCAGTCAAGTCTGGACCCAGCTCATCTGTGTGCAGCCGCCAGCCTCCTGCTGATGCAACTTGTTCTGCTCTTGTCAGAACAGCCGGGAGCAATGGGGGAAGGCATCTGGGAAGAGCGCGCCTTCCCAGCCAGGCACTGCAGCGTTTCCCTGGGCCCCTGGCCCCCGCAGGCTCTTCTGCAGCCTCTTCCTCCTGCTGTCAGAAGAAGCCGTCTCAGGGCCGCCAGGGCTGGTTCCTGCAGCCACCAGTAGGGCAGATGGGTTTGCTCCTTCTGCTCCCTGCTGCTCACACCTTAGGCCAGGTCCCCAACTCTCACCCTCGCAGCCACCAGTCCTCCCTGCCTCCATCATGCCTTCCTTCAATTCCTTCACTTCCCTACACAAATCTGATCTTGACCTTCTCGGGGCTAAAATCTTCCATGGCTTTCCACTGCCCACTGAGACAGCTTGTCTGAATAATTAAGAGTGTAGGTCTGGCATGGCCGGTGTGAGTCGTTGAGCGTTGACCTATGAACGAGGAGGTCACGATTTGATTCCCAGTCAGGGCATACGCCCAGGTTGTGGACTGGATCCCCAGTGTGGGGCGTGCAAGAGGCAGCCAATCAATGATTTTCTCTCACCATTGATATTTCTCTCTCTCCCTCTCCCTTCCTCTCTGAAAAAAAAAAAAAAAAAGAGTGTATGCCTGGTTTCTGTTTTCCTTACTCCAAAGGAGATGTAATCCAGTAGAAAAGACAGGGTTGTGTAGAAATATCTCAGTACACGGTATGATTATTATGAAGTGAGAAAGAAACAAAGATAGGCTTAAATATCTGCTATACTTATTTAAAATATATACATATAAGACATATCCAAAAATGTTCACATGCATAGTACATGAATGGAAGGAGAGCCAGCTAACATACTAAGAGAAATATAAGCAAAATGAAGAAGAGCTCTAGAAAAAGGCTACTTACAGATGTAAATGTTTCAGAGCTAAGGATTAACCTGGATCAACCAATCTACAAATACCTGAGTGCCTGTTACATATAAGCCATTTACTTTTTGTACAAATATATGCTACTAGAGGCCCAGTGCACGAAATTTGTGCACTTGCGTGTGTGTGTGTGTGTGTGTGTGTGTGGGGGGGGGTCCCTCAGCCCAGCTTGTGCTCTCTCGCAGTCTGGGAGCCCTCAGGGGATGTCCGACTGATGGCTTAGCACTGCCACGGAGGCAGGAGAGGCTCCTGCCAGTGCCGCTGAGCTCACCAGTCATGAGCCTGGCTTCTGACCACCTGTGGGAGCGCACTGACCACCAGGGGGTAGCTCCTGTGTTGAGCATCTGCCCCCTGGTGGTCAGTGAGAGTCATGGCAACCGGTTGTCCCGTCGTTCGATTTGCATATTAGCCTTTTATTATATAGGATAATATTGTAAACAATGAACAACCCTCAAAACATGGATTGCAATAATATAAAAAGAGACCTTTAAGAATGTCTTGTCCAGTCTTCTCCTAAAGAAACCAAGGCCCAATAGGCTTGTTTCATTAAGAAACCTATTTCCTATGAGGGAGCTAGCCACCTTTTCCCCCCTAACAACTCAGACTGGAGTCCTCATTCTCCTTTGACCTTTCCCTCGTCCCCAGGAACCAAGCAAATACCCATCTGTGGCTATGGCTTCTGGTGGACCCATCCCACACTGTACCCTTCCCACCATCATGCTCGCTGTCAGCCCACCTCTGCCTGCAGATCAGGCTGCCCCAGTAATTATTTTTGAACCCCGAGGTCCTAACTGCTAATTCTGTGTCCCTTGGCAAGTTCTTGACCCTTCCTAAGTCTCATTATCCTCATCTACAAAATGCAGGAAATAAGACTAGTTAATTTGTACCCCGCAGTGTGTGTGTGTGCTATGACAATTAGAAGTCAGGCACATAATATGTTTGGCACAAAGTTAGCTCCTTAGCTTCTGCTATCATTGGTCCTCAAGATAAAGTCCAAGCTCACTGATGTGACTTTGGCTTGTAAGAACCTTCACTGTCTGTTCCCTGCCTACCCAGCCTCATCTCCAGCCCTCACTCCCACATCCATGTAGGCTCATCCTTAGTATTTGTGCAGCCAGGGGCAAAATTACAAATATAAGTCCATGTAGCACATGTCTACATTTTAGATTCTAAATATTTGAAAGTCACAAATCAAGGTATCAAACTGTTAAATGAAACATATTCTATCCTCCCTTGAAAAATGACCTGGAAGGCCAGGTTTGAATTTAAAATTCTGCCTCTAAGAGATCTGTGCTGGACCACAGTGGTGTATGGAGAGCGAGGCCCAGCCTGCCTCCCTTCTGTTCCCCCTCTTGGTCCCAGCCCACACAGGACAAGTATTGTGCATGTGTGTGTGGACTGCCCAGCCCGCA
>NW_005871085.1:74045-86558 GCF_000147115.1 Myotis lucifugus
GACCCTGCACATTCCTCTTCACTCCTTGGCAGAGAGTGTGGTGGAGAGCCAGGTGCCCTCATTGTCCAGGTCTAAGGGCAGCACTGCAGCCATGCTACACAGCAGTTATACTCAATTATTTCTAATTCACTAAATCTACCGCTTATTGCCAAAGCTGTTCTCTGTGCCTGAAACTTCATCATCATCTGGCCAACCACTACAAGAAACTGGGGCAAGCAGCTTGATAGAGATCAGGGCTTACATAAGTGTCCTGGAGCCCAAAAGTGGGTGCCTGCACCTCTGGAGCGAGGTGGCATGTGCTACTCTGTGCCAGGTGCTGCTGATCTCATTTCCACGCTCACCCCTGGGCCCTGTGGCTGGGCATTCCGCCCAGTGGGCAGGCAGCGCTTGCCTTGCTGAATCTCACGTCTCTGAAGGTGATCGTCATCTGCAGATGAGCACCGTCTCGTGCACGATCGCACTCACTCCTTACCGTGGTGCAATGGGGAGCCACTCAGGGAAGCGTTTACTCTCCCCATTGTACAGCAGGAGAAAATGAACCTCAAAGATGTGGGCTGAGGCAGAGCAAGAGACTGGTTTCTGTTTTCAATACTGATTCCAGCCCCAGCCGGTTTGGCTCAGTGGATAGAGCGTCAGCCTGTGGACCAAAGGGTCCTGGGTTCCATTCTGGTCAAGGGCACGTACCTCGGTTGCAGTCTCCTTCCCTGGTTGGGGTGCATGTAGGAAGCAACCAATCGATGTGTTTCTCTCACATCAATATTTCTGTCTTTCCCTCTCGCACTCTCTCTAAAAACCAATGGGAAAAATATCCTTGGGTGAGGATTAAAAAAAAAATCAAAAATCTATAAGTAAAAATCAGTAAAAACGTATTAAAAAAATACTGAGTCCAGTGCTGTTTCCCCACCTTTACCTGCACCAAAGGACAAGGGCGAGAATGGCAGTGATGGCTGCTCCAAGTGCCCACACTCTCTGGAGACCCCTGGACGCTGCACTACAATACAGCAGACAGGACCATAATTTGCATAATAAACTCCTTAGGTTACATCTGGGTTTGGCCATTACAAATAACACTATAATAAAAACCTTTGCGCCCTGGCCGGTTTGGCTCAGTGGATAGAGCATTGGCCTGCAGACACAGGGGTCCTGAGTTCAATTCCGGTCAAGGGCATATGCCTGGGTTGCGGGCTTGGTCCCAGTGGGAGGCGTGCAGGAGGCAGCCGATCAATAATTCCCTCTCATCATTGACGTTTCTATTTCTCTCTTCCTTTCCCTTCCTCTCTGACATTAATAAAAGTATTTTAAAAAATCTTTGCATGCAGATTTTTCCTTCCTTTGGTGATGGCTCTTGTACCAAGTTATCATTTCCTTTCCAAAAGCTTGACCCCATTTACACCCTGACCAGTAGCCTTTGAGCGCATCTGTCACTGCACTCTTTGCCAAGTTCACGCATTAAAATTTAAACACACTCTTTAAAGATGTTGTGGGGTGATAAATGGCATCCTGCTGCCCTTCACATGAAATTTCCCTGGCTGCGAGGAAAGTTAAACATATTTCTGTTGTTCACTAGTTTTATTTACTTCTGTGTGATCTGTTCAGTCTCCTGCCCGTTATCTGCCCAGGGTCCTAATGGTTTTCTTGTCAACGTTCCCAATAATAACCATGTCTGTCACATTTCCTAGACTTTTAAGCATCTTGGTGGTATTCATTCTTTTTTTGTTGTTGCTAATTTAGTTTATAGTTTCATGTATTTTTATATTTCATACACCTGATTTCTCCTAGCATTACTGTCCCTTACAAATTCTTTTCCCTCCAGGGATTCAATTTCTATTTTACTTTCTTCAAAATTTCCTTTGGTTGTATTTGTGTGTCTTACTTTTTAGTCCGTTTGGAATTTATTTTGATGTACACCATGAGGAGGGTCAAAACCTTTTCCAAAGCTATATTTGGAAAACGCAATGAACAAAAAGAGGAGCCGGCTTGGGGCCGATTTTGCGATGCTGACAGACAAGTTGAAAGAGGCAGAGCGCCAGGGACTGTTTAGTTTTCACTTCGTTATCAAGGACAATGATCTTGGAACCGCAGAAAGGAGATCAAACATGGCTAAGAGGAAAGAGATGCCTGGGAGAGGCAAAGCAGAGAGCAAAAGGACACAAGGAAGATTCTGAATCTAAAAGAATGATCTCCCAGGGCAACGAAAGAGCAGAGAGACCTCACCGAGAGGCAGAAGATTTGGGCTGGAATCTTGACTTTGCCAGGAGTTACTGCTTACTCTGGGCTCCAGTTTCCATGTTTACTTACTGATTTATATATGTCAACTATGGAGGTGATGGACTTACAGAGATAAACAGGACAGTTACTGCCTCCAGGGGCTTGTAAGAGTTAACAGGTAAGTAAACCCTCAGGTATAATAGAGAGTAAGGACTGTTACAGAGAATCAGAGGAACTGAGCATGCTTCCCAGATTTTGACCATGAGCTTTTAAGAGTCAACGACCATCCCTAGAACGAAGCACTGTACACGTAAATGCGCACTGAATATCTGCTCACAAGTTGTTCCTTTGAAGCAGGGGTGGGGAACGTCTGGCCCGCGGGCCGTACAGGCTGGTGAAATCACTTGGTCTGGCCCTGCCACGGCATTAGGGGTGAGTTAATGAAATGTTTGACCAAATACAGCAGGCTCATTTTTAAGCTGATGATTTTGCATGGCCTGTGAATGATGTTATAAATATCCAAATGCCCCTTGGCAGAAAAAAGGTTCCCCACCCTTGCTTTAAAGGAAGACAAAGACTGAGTCCACTGGATTTAGAACCAGAAGGTCACTTCTAGTGGAGAGGCTTGGAAGCTAGGCTGGAAAGGGTTGAGAAATAGAAGGAAAAAACATGGAAACATGGAGATGCATCATGGACAGGTGATGCCTCTCTCTAGAAACCTGAAAGAGAAGGGGAGGAGAGAGGGTGAACACAAGCTAAAGAGAAGGACTTTATTTTTAAGGAGAGAGAGACCTGGACAGATTTATAGATGTGAGAGGAGGATCCAGTAGACAGGTGACAAAAGAGATAAACAAGATAAACAAGACAGCTCCGGAGAAGGTGGGAGGAGAGGCACCCAGAGCACAGGAGACCACTGGCTTTGAACGGGGGAGGCAGAGAAAGGATGGTGGAGGAGGTACGTAGGGGTGGATGGGGATGCAGGTAAGTTTGTGGATTGAAGGCTGGGAAGTTGAGTTCTTGACTGGTGATGACCTTTATTTTCTCTGCAGGCTCGATGTGAGATGTCTGCTTAAAATAGGGATGGAGTTTTAGCAGAACTGGAGATGGTGAGAGTAGGTTCTGAGAAGAACTACCAGGGACAGGACACAGGAGTGGTTGCAGCAGCAAGATGCTAGTGAGGTAATACCAGCAAGTGCTGCCATCTCAGCTATAGTTTCTCCCTCCACGGTAACTCCCTGGTGCTGGAATGGCTGGACGAGAAGTCATGCGAAGAGAAAGTGGTCAAGTGAGAAAGACAGTATTGGAAGCATGGGGCTCCACGTGATTATGGTGATTGACCTGGACTTGCTGAATGACTGAATCAATGAATAAATGAGAGGTGTTATAGTGCGGTGGTTAAAGTGGGACAGCTTTAGTTCAAAACGCTGCTCTAGCACGAGGCCATGGCAGGTAGGAGCCAATCAATGGAGGATTCTAAGCAGGAGGGTGATGTGATCAGATGGATTTCTTAGGAAGATCCCTGGGACCGTCAGAGCTGAGTCTGAATTTAGCTCTATCACTTAACTAGTTTTGTGCTCTTGAGCATGTAACTCATCCTCTCTGTGCATCAGTTTCCTAACACCCACAAATGGGGATAATAACAGTACCCATCTAATAGGGTCACTATGAGAATGGGATGAAGGAATTCAAAGGGTAGTAAACTGAAGAGTTTAATAAATGACAGCTATGAGGATGATGGACAGAGGAGGAAGAGGATGAGGAGGATGAAGAGGAGGGAGAGAGACAGGAAGAGGAGATGACTGCTGATGATTATGAAATAGAGTAACCAAGAGGTCATAGATGAGAGTGACGAAGAGGAGCAGAGGGTGGTACTGACATGAGCCCAATTCCCGATCATTTAAAAAAAAAATATTTTATTGATTTTTTACAGAGAGAAAGGGAGAGGGATAGAGAGTTAGAAACATTGATGAGCAAGAAACATTGACGAGCTGCCTCCTGCACACCCCCTACTGGGGATGTGCCCGCAGCCAAGGTACATGCTCTTGACCGGAATCGAACCTGGGACCCTTCAGTCTGCAGGCCGACGCTCTATCCACTGAGCCAAACTGGTTAGGGCTCCTAAGCATTTTTTATCTAAGGGTGGAGGAGCAATGGTTAGGGTGTGGTAACAGGGAATAAAGATGGGGATAAGAGGTACGCATAAAGAGCAGTATCCACTGGAGGCGGCTGCGAAGGAAATGGAATCCCAGGAGAGCTTGTCTCAGAGATTTGGAAAGGAGACTGCGGTGGGTGGAGACCATGGATGCTGGTCCCCCAGCAGAACCCTCATCAAGCAGTAGAGGCTGTGGTGTGTCCCAGCCTCATCACCCTTTTCACGTGCCCTGCACTGAGTGCCCCTAAGGCAGAGGTCCTCAAACTACGGCCCGCGGGCCACATGCAAATACAAATATTGTATTTGTTCCCGTTTTGTTTTTTTACTTCAAAATAAGATATGTGCAGTGTGCATAGGAATTTGTTCATAGTTTTTTTTTTTTAAACTATAGTCCGGCCCTCCAACGGTCTGAGGGACAGTGAACTGGCCCCCTGTTTAAAAAGTTTGAGGACCCCTGCCCTAAGTGAGGGAGTGTGAATGCTGAGCTCCTTCTGGGCAGAGCCCATCCCAAGGCTCTGCATCCCTCTCAGGCTTGGGTCAGAATATACACGTAGGTGAAGATGGACATTCAATCCCCACCCTGGGCCTGGGCCAATAGGCCTCCTATTACGGGGACCTGGTGGCCCTCTCTGCCTGTAGATTTCCCAGACTGTTAGCACACCCTGCCTTTCCCAGGAGGTCCGAGTTTCTCCCTCCTCTAGGCCTGGCCTCTGACCTCTACTTTTAGGTCATTTCCCAGGTCAGGCTCTACAGCCTAGACCAGTGATGGCGAACCTATGACACGCGTGTCAGAGGTGACACGCGAACTCATTTTTTGGTTGATTTTTCTTTGTTAAATGGCATTTAAATATATAAAATAAATATCAAAAATATAAATCTTTGTTTTACTATGGTTGCAAATATAAAAAAATTTCTTTATGTGACACGGAACCAGAGTTAAGTTAGGGTTTTTCAAAATGCTGACACGCCGAGCTCAAAAGGTTCGCCATCACTGGCCTAGACAGACAAATGTTTCACTCCCTAGTGCAATAGGACTTTCCTAACAGCAACACCACCAATAACAATAAAGTAACAAATAGCACTAATACTTGGCACAGATAGCACTTTCTGTGTCAAGCACTGTGCTAGGTACTTTAAAAAAAATGTTTATTGATTTCAGAGAGGATGGGAGAGGGAGAGAAAGAAACATCAATGATGTGGAGAATCATTCATTGGCTGCCTCCCACATACCCCACACTGGGGATTCACCCTGCAACCTGGGCATGTGCCCTGACTGGGACCGAACTGTGACTTCCTGGCTCATAGGTTGACACTCAACCACAGAGCCACGCCGGCAGGGCTGTGCTAGGTACTTCTATCTTTCACCTGGTTTAATTTTTAAAACTCTGAACGATGGGCAGTACCACTCATATTTCACAGATGGGACTACATCTAAGGGGCCTAAGTCATTTGCCTAAGGTAACCCAGCTTAGTGACAATGTTCAAATTTCAAGCTAAGTCTACATAACTCCATAATTGCCTTTCCCTCTTAAACCATTTTGTCTCTCTCAAATTCAGGGGCTCAAGACTATCCAGAGGCCAACCCCAACCCTCATCCCCTCCCCTCTCCCTGCTGGGCTGGAACCACTCCCATACCAACCCAGCCCAGGTCTCTAACCACCCTGAACTGATCACCAGCCAGAAGCCCCTCAGCAGTGAGGTCAGTCTCCCAGTTCAGCAATGAGGATGAGGAGGGAAATGGAGGAAGAGGAGGCAGCCAAGGGGATTGGGAAGGCAGCTCCCGGGGCCTCTGAAGCCCAGGCATCCTGGGAAGGGGGGTGGGGGAGCAGAGGTCGGAGGAATGGAGCCTGAGTGACTGCATGGCAAGCCCTGCCTCTCGTGTCCTGTCCTCTCCAGGCCTTAGGACGTAAAGGGGGAGGGAGTCTCTAGCCTTCATCAAACATCAGGAGGAGGATGCACAGGCCACAGCACCCCCCACACTGCATTATATCTCTAGTTTCAGGACTGTCTCTCCCCTCAGACTGTAAGTGACTATGGGTCAAAGACCGTGTTTAATTCATCTTTGTCTTCCTAGGGAGCAGCTCAATGATACCTGGTCAACCAGTGAGTGTGTGCAAGATGGAGCCAGGTGTACTTCGGAGAATTTCACAAGAGCTGGAGGCTGCCCCCTCTCACCATGGACTTACATATACCTACACCTTCATATACCTACACCCTCCCTGCCAACCTCAGCTTCCCCCGTCAAAAGTCCACTGGTGCTCTGAGTACACATGACCTGCTGGGAACTCCTGCCCCTGCTTGCTGGCTTGTTCAGGGCTCCTGGGATCTGGGAGATAAAAGGCCATGGGTATGCCCTAACCGGTTTGGCTCAGTGGATAGAGCGTCGGCCTGCGGCCTGAAGGGTCCCAGGTTCGATTCCAGTCAAGGGCATGTACCTTGGTTACGGGCACATCCCCAGTAGGGGGTGTGCAGGAGGCAGCTGATCGATGTTTCTCTCTCATCGATGTTTCTAACTCTCTATCCCTCTCCCTTCCTCTCTATAAAAAATCAATAAAAATAAATTAAAAAAAAATAAATAAAAGGCCCTGGGTAACTTATTTGTGGAGTTTTCGGTGCTACTGTTCAGTGAACAGGGAACCAAATGACCACAAATAGTGACGAGTAGAGGTCCCGTATGGATGAAGTAAGTATGGCCAGTCCTAACACAGGCTGTTTTGTGGGTTTAGTCTTCAGGACTCCTGGGTACCAGAAAAGTTATACACAACGAGAAACTGCTCACATAGCAAGCGGCAGGTAGCAGCCATGACTGAGGCCTAATACCTGTTCTCGCCCTGCCCAGCCTGGCCTTGGCTCCTGAACACAGAGCTGCCTCCTGCCAGAATTCTGCAGGTGAGGCTCCAGACAGGTGTAGAGAGCTCTCCGGTGGCTGCAGGAGCAGGACAAGCCTGTGGCTGGGCACCAGATGGGAGGGGCTTAGGGAAGCAGCCTCTCCCAGGTTTACGTGGGGCTTGGAGCCCGGAGAAGTGAAGAGCAGGGAGGTCCTCAGAAGGCCTTAGCCCCGGGCTTGGGGCGGGAAAGGGTCCGAAGAAGAGGCTTCCTGCGTAGCCAGGAGGGCCCAGGCAGGTCCGCTCTAGTGCTGGGACTGATGAGGCCCTGGGCATCACTGGCTTCCCTCTGCCAGCTCATCTCAAGACCCACATTATCGTTGACATTAGAGCCTGGGAAAACTCACGGAACTTCAGAGGGTGCCTCCTGCCTCTTCTCTCTCCTTCCCACTCACCCCACCAACCCTGCAAGGAGTTCTCATGACACAAGTCCGGTCCCAGATCCCTGGGCATGGCCTGCACAGGACAGGGCACAGACATCAGCACGGGTGAGCGTGTGCCTGCGCACAGCCACACGTCTTCATCCCAACTGCTCCAGTGCCTTTGATGGTCCTGCCGCCGAGGCCAGGCTAGGCGCGAGCTCCTCAGAGTCTTCCTGGGAAAAGTGAGCTCTGCCGCTGGCCCCTGAGGGCCTGAGTACAGTGAGTTTCCTGACTCTAGTTGGCTTCCCTCCTTTTCTTCTTTCTTTCCTCACTCCCTTGGATGAATTGTAAGAACCTTGAATTAACTGATCTTGGAAGGAACATATGATAAACACCCACCTGGCTGGCCTTGGCCCACCTGCTGCCTGTCCTATCCTAGCAGGAGGCAAGACCTGGTATTTGAGCCAATTCCAGGTCATTTATGGTGGCTGGGCACTGAGGGTAAAAAAAGCAAATGGGACCGGGGTCCTGCCCTCAGGGAGCTCCTCTGACAGGCGTCTATGGGCAGAGGAAAGGATGTGCCAGGAGGGGGGTGGGCCGACAGTCAGAAGGCCAGAGTGAGAAAGCAGCCTCCAGGCTCCCTAGGGTTCCCCACAGCAGACCCAATTTGCTCCCATTTCTCCCTTAAGAGACCTAGCCGTGAACCCAATTCTATTGCCTTCAGGACAATGAGAAGGGCTCTGAGGACACGAGGGTCCTAAAACCAGAGAAGTGCTCGCCCGGCCCCCTCTCCACCTGGTTTGCATGGCAGTGGGTGGGCCTGCTTGCAGCTGGGCTGGCTGAAGCCAAACCCTTTCCTCCCCTTCGGGAGCCAAGCTGGACCAGCAGGGCCTGGCTGCCTCCTTCAGCCCGGCTCTGAGGTGGGTCCCCTTCCCCACTGTCCCACCTACCTGAATTTCTGGACCTGACTTCTGTCTTCTCCCTCGCTTGCTACCTACTTGACACTGCCTGTACTTGGCCTTGCCTGGAAAAGGGCTGTGGAGTTAAACCAAATTGCACTGAGACCTCCATAGGCAGGTTAAGCTGTTCCCGCCTCCCAATTCTCCTCTAAACGTCCAGAAAGAATTAGCTTCTTACTGAAGGCAGAGGCCGTCTGTCACCATTCTCTCTGGTAGGAGGCATGGGTATCGGAAGACGAATGGGCTGAGCTCTGCAGTGCCCCTCCCCTGGGGTGGCTGGTGACAGCTGGTTGAGGGGAGAGGGGGATGGGCCTGCACAAGTTGGCAGGTGTCCCTATAGGCCCAGAGCTGAGATGTAGAGGACTCAGGAGGGGACTCGGTGTGTGGTCCACTAAGGAGCAGTCTGAGCCTACTTGGCCACATAAGCTCCCTGAAGAAACAGGCTCTGACCCTTGCCTGCCTGGAACATGACTATAGAATCTGATTATTCCCAGCGTGGAACCAGACTCAATGGCAAGTTGGGAACTGAACTGCAGGTCAGTGGTGAAAGTACAAAGTAGAGAGAGACCATTATATATGAGTTTGGGAATTAGCACTCTCAAGTTGAGGGATCTGCTGTCCCTGCAGAATGGCCCCAGGGTCCAAACAGGCCTTCCTCCTTTGGCTGAGAATGAGGGTGGACCCATTTGACCAGAGTCAGAGAGACCTCACAGCGAGTAAGAGGGACTTGGGGAGGCAGCTACAAGGTCAGGGCAGGAGAATATGAAGATTAGGAGTAACCCTAGAGCTTACACATAATAGCTTTCCTTACCAGAGGATCTAAAGCAGAGAAGGCCTGCAGGGGCTGTTGGGGAGGGACTTGGGAGCTGGGTTGGGGGTGTGGCTAGAGAAAGCTGAGAAAGGCCCTAGCAGCGGTTCTCAACCTGTGGGTCGCGACCATCGGAAAACACATATAGCATATCAGATATTTACATTACGATTCATAACAGTAGCAGAATTACAGTTATGAAGTAGCAACGAAAATAATTTTATGGTTGGGGGGTCACCACAACATGAGAAACTGTATTAAAGGGTTGCGGCATTAGGAAGGTTGAGAACCACTGCCCCACAGCCTGGGTACCTAGAGGCAGGGAGCAGATACCAGGCATATCAACTCCAGAAGCCTGGGGCAGCCACCTTTGGTTGAGTCTGAGTGTCTTTCAACTCTGGGTCATTAATGCTTCGTTTGAAAGGTTCCTCTTTGCTCTCTGCTGGGTTCAGAGGAAGGGACTGACCTGGAAGCTGGGCAAGGCCAGGGCAAGAAGAGCAGGGAAGGAGCTGGTGTACAGGGAGCTCACCACTCTCTCTTTGTAGACGATGTACTTCAACCACTTGAAGTCCTGCCACTTGAAGCCAGCGAGGACGAAGAGAGAATCACGTTCATATTGCTCAGGTCGCTGCATGGCGCCCTCGGGGTAGGTGATGCGCAGTGTAGTCTTGCTGCCCACGTCCTTCTCAAAGCCTTTCACTGGTGCTGAGTTCAGTCTACAGAGAGCAGCCCCAGTCAGAGCCTTGGGCTCACTGCATGTGGTCTGTGGTCTATGTTTGGGGAAGCACTCCGACCCCAGAATACCCCAGGTTCAGAGAATGGGGAGCCCAAGTCACCGGGGGCCATCTAGCTTTCTGATCCAAAATCCTCCAACCCAGGACGCTTCTTCAGGCTTCTGCTGACCTCCAGCCCAACTGGCCAGATGGCCAGACAATTCTCAATGGGCGCAGGCACCAGGGTCTGGGCCCGGACATGCAGGTGCCCGAGGCACTGCGTTGGGGAGTTTACCTGACCACAATGTCATAGTCATCAATTCGTGACCCCAGAGACTTGTTGGCAAGGACACCTCCGTTGCCTACGATGATGCAGCGGCGACAGCTGAGGCTGAGGGAGAAAGGCAGAGACCTCTGGAGAGCTGTCCACCAGGTATCCTTTCCCCTACCCTTTTGGCCCTTGACCCCATGCCCTTGACCAGGCACAGGCTGGGATAGAAGGAGAAAACGAATGGGCTTCTGGCAGTATTTCTAAGAGGCCAGAACCGAACTGCAGGCAGATGGGCCACCTGGAAACTCTCAGACATCCCCAGTCCCTGACACTTCTCCAGGAAAACATGGGTGTGGAAAGGGCTCGGACACTAGCGCCGTGTAGGTGAGAAAGGAGGCTCCGGTAAGATGGCACTCTGGGTCAAAGATTACCCAAGAGTTAGTGGGGTTTAGGCAGCTTTCAGGAGAGGGAAGTGAGCTGAGCTTGAGGGCTAAGCCAGAAAAGCAAGGACAGAGAAAGGGACTGGAGGCTCCAGGACTTGGGGCTGGGCTTATATTCAATCCAGAAGCCCCCGTGCTCCCATAAAGCCACCAGGGAACCCTACTCACTTTTCTCTCCAGCCCCTGACCCTGGGGGTCCTTCTATCTGGGTTCTGATGGCTTCAGAGGTATTACTGCCTCCTGGGTGTAAGCCTTGGCCCTTTTAGCTGTACCTACCACCTAGCTCCGCAGTCCCAATGTCAGGCACATCCCAGACCAGTGTCTTAGGTTTTTACCCTCAGACCTCTGCTGTCTGAGGAGTGAGATGTCTTGCCAAGTACTTACAGCTCATGGTGCAAGCCCAGCTAGACGGCCCCACTTCTCTGCTCCCCCACCCCAGCGTGTGTACTGTGTGTGCACATGTGGATACGTTGGAGAATCTGCTCATGTCCAGGAAAGGCCAGCTGGGCAGCTGAGGGGCAGGAGGCCGGGCAGTGAGTAGCTCACCTGTCCAAGGCAGGGGTCAGGCGGTACTCTTTGGTGACTGACAAGATGGCTTTGATTAGATTATCTGTGGAGAGAAGAGGGAGGTTAACGTTAGAGGATCACTTAAGTTCCCATGAAATGGTTTCCGGGTAGGGTGGAGGTGGAGGAGGGGAGAGGGAGCTCTGGGCACAGGCTGGCTGGGCTGCTGGCTTTCCTTTCTCCCTGAGAAAAGGAGAGGGCGCAGGGGAACAGGCAGACACACTCGGCTCTGCCTGGAGCCAGTCCCCAGCACCGGCATGCAGGTTCTTCCCCAGCCCTTCCCTGGCAGTCTCGTTTGGCTTTGGGAGGCTCTGAAGTCAGGCCTGGGACTTGCCCAGGAAGGGCTGGGCTGGCTCAGTAGAGGGTTGAGGTATTCTTGGGTCCCCTGGCCACATGATATCTCCCATTTAATAGTTATCTTATTTAATTCTGACCACATCCTAGTACAATGGTATTCTTCTCTCCACTTAACTGATGAAGAAGCTAAAGCGCAGGCAGGTTAAGCAACTTGTCCAAGGTCATAGCTAGTAAAAGGGCAGCAGTGGGATCTGATCCTTCTGTGTCTGACCCTAAAGCTCATACTCCATCATGCCATGAAACAGAGCAGGAACCTGACACAGAAATGGAACTGTTACTATCAGGATGGGAAAGTCTAAGTTAGGAGAGGGCCCACGAGTGCGGACCCTATGGCAATGGAAGCAGACAGTTCTGAGACTATAGGCTGAGGACTGAAGGGTCCTAGGTTCAATTCTGGACAAGGGCACATGCCCGGGTTGTGGACTCAACCCCCCGTAGTGGGTGTGCAGGAGGTAGCCAATCAATGATTGTCTCTCATCATTGATGTTTCTATCTCTCCCTCTCCCTTTCGCTCTGAAATCAATAAAATATATATATACACACAATGGGGAAAGTACACAAAAAAGTACTAAATACCATTAATCATCAGGATAATGGATATTAAAACCAAACAAAATAGCCTAGGAATTCCATAAAAATATCTAAAGTGATGATAAGGATATGAAGAAACAACAACCCTCACATCACCTCCCTCACTGGCGGGGAAGTATAACAGGATGGCCATTTTGGAAAACAGTTTGGAAATTTCTTATCACATAATCCAACAATTTCACCCTAAGGTGTGTTTTCATTTC
>NW_005871085.1:86658-96380 GCF_000147115.1 Myotis lucifugus
AAAGACTGGCTTTGGGCAGGATAGGAAAGGCCTGGACAGGGACTAGGTGAAAACATCGGGAGGGGTGATGGAGGAGCCTGGGGGCATTCGTGGGGGATGGCCTCGATTTTCTCTGGGATTTTCCATCTTATACCTAGTTCTCTAGCGCCAGTATCTCTGGCACCACCTTTTCACAGCACCATGTTCTTCCCTCATCAGACCCCTTACTGTCCTGCACTCTGAATGTCTTATCTCCACCAGCCTGAAGCTTTCTGAAGACAGGGACCCTATCTGTCGACTCCACTGTTGTATACCTAGCCCTGACAAAGTGCTGGGCTCTGAGTAAATATTCCATTAAAGAAGTAAGAAAAAAAGGCAGGAAGGGAAAGAGGAAGAGAATGTACAGCATGGTTGAGAGCAGGGGAGGGGGTAGACCCCCAGCACAGGCACTTCTGAGGATACAGCCCTGCCTGAAATGTAGGGAGATAAGTCTGGAAGATGAGATGTCAACGTAGAGTGGGTCAGGGTTCTCAACATACCTTGGCCTTTGATCCCAAAAGGCGGCACAAATTCTCGGATCCTTGCCCACTTGCGGAAAGAGTCATCCAGGAACATGGGTGCTGGCTTGGAGAACCTGGAATACAACAGGGCTGTTGAGGATTCCCAAATGCAACAGGCTGGAGTGCTGGCTGGCTCTTCTGTACATGTGTCTTGCCAATGGCTCTGCTGGAAGCCACCGTTCACACCTCAGCATACCCTTCCTACCCCCGCCTGCTCACTGGGTAGCTGCTGTGTGGGTCTGACAGACTGTGTTCAGCAGAGCCTGAGTCTAAAGGAGCAGGTCCGGCCAGTCCGACGTGGCAGCTACAGGAGTGGAGAGCCCAGACCCCTCATCAGGGATCAGCATTTCTGAGCTGGAAGCTCTCTGGCAGGTTGTCCAGGCATGCCCCCCATCAAATAGTAACTGCTGCCCACACTGTTCCTGCGATCTGGGAACAGAGAGAGGAGGCACTGTCCCATGGAGCGGGAAAAGAACCCCAAACAGCCAGTGCAGGGAGACAGAACCCTGGAGAGAATCCTGAGAGGTGGACCACCCAGGGTGCGGAGGAAGGGGAGTTCATGACGAGCGGGCAGAGCTGGTGCACAGCCACAGGAGACAGAGATTTGGAAGAGAAGAGAAAAGCGGCAGGACCCGGAGGCTGGGAGGCAGGGCCGAGGGGAGGCTGCAGACAAGCAGGAGCCTGAGCACATTTGCTGGCAGAGAGAAGGACAGCGGGAACGCAGAGCTCCTCGGGAGGCGAGGGACTGTCACGGAGCTTACGGAGAGGGGTGACTTGGCCTGGAGGGAAGATGGGAGGGAAAAGAGAACGAGGAAGGGGGAAGTGATGCTGAGTTGAGGGGAAGGGAAAAGGCAAGTTTCACCTTTCCTGGGAATGGGCAGGCAGGGTGCAGGCTGGGAGGACGGGACGGCCACACAGGATGCGGAGGGAGCGAGGGCAGAGTGCGAAGGCACAGGAGGAACAAGCTCCTCAGAGATGCGTGGACAGCGCGGCTTCACATGGAGCCCAGCACCTGGAGCCCAGACCTTTCTCAGGGCACCCAGCAGCCTGGAAGGTGGCCGGCGCCTGGGCATCTACTATGTGCCGAGTCTTGTTGGGGGGCGGGCTGAGGGCCTCCCTGGCCAAGAGTGAATGTGTGGAGGCCTAGGCCTTGGTGGCTCTGTCTCTTTGTTTCCAGTTCAACTGAATCAGCCACTGAAAAACTGAAGACTGGAGAAGAGGCCCTGTAAGCTCAGAAGCTAGAACTTACCCTCCCAAGTTCTCTAACTCAAGTTCGCATTTCCTATTCCCACCATCACTAACACCAGGATAATCTCCACGCCCAGGGGAAATTCTATCAGTAACCGCTTGGACGTCTAATATTAGAGATTTTGAAGTGAACCTGAAAGAGGCAGAAAACTTTCACTCCTGCTCCGTCTCGCCGCTGGGAAGACGTGGTCACACTTGATAGCATGGACAGCCCACCCCCGCGCCGCAGCTTTCCTTTGCACTTCTGAGTTAGCACACTCCCCTCTGTGTCAAGGGTCACGCGTGTTTCTCATGCCTAGCCTATAAAACCTGAATGATGGATAGATCTGATGCTACACTAGAGGCACGGAGGATCCTGGCCACAGTCCATGAGTAAGAGCAAAGGAAACAAGGTCCCTGGAAAAGCCTACAGCAAGAACCTCTCCTTCTGTGTTGGAGCTCAGCTGACAAAAGTTTTACAAAGTTTCTCAGTCAGGCTTGGACAGGATTTTATCTGCTTCCAATATGTACTGGATGTCATGTGCTAATGAAATCTCCTAAGATCTAGCCAATTTTTTTCATCTCCCTTCCCTCTTTTTCAGCTGATAAGAAAGTTCATGATGCTAATTTTCACTTAAAAAAAAAATAACACCTTTAAAAAAAAAGATTTTTTTTTATTGTTTAAAGTATTACAGATAGTACATATGTCTCCTTTTTTCCCCCCATTGACCTCCCCCCCTCCTGCCTCCCCCCTCCCATGCCCTCACCCCGCCCCCCAGTGTCTTGTGTCCATTGGTTATGCTTATATGCCTGCATACAAGTCCTTCAGGTTGATCTCTTACCTCCCCCACCCAACACTCCCCAGCCTTCCCATTGTAGTTTGACAAATTGATTTTTAGAGAGAGGAAGGAAGAGAGAAAGAAACATCCACTGGCTGCCTCCTGCACGCCCCCTACTGGGGGATCAAGCAGGCAACCAGGGCATGTGCCCTGACCTGGAATCGAACCTTTTGGTGCACAGGATGACTGCCGCCTAACCAACTGAGCCACACCAGCCAGGGCTAAAATCCCCTCATTTTTAATGTCACTTACATGGTAATTTTGGAGAAATATACAGATAGGTGCACGCACACACAAACTTAATGAAAAATATCCACAATTCTACAATACAGAGACAATTAACTTTTTGGTATACATCTGCACTGATTTTCCTTTTCCCATATATATTTTTTAATATATATTTTATTGATTTTTTACAGAGAGGAAGGGAGAGAGATAGAGAGCTAGAAACATCGATCAGCTGCCTCCTGCACACCTCCTACTGGGGATGTGCCTGCAACCAAGGTACATGCCCTTGACTGGAATCGAACCTAGGACCTTTCAGTCTGCAGGCCGACGCTCTATCCACTGAGCCAAACCGGTTATGGCCCGTATTGTTTTTTAAAAAGCTCTGTAGATTATTTTTTTTTTTTACTTTATAATATCATAAAAACACTGCTATGCAAATGGACACAACTTTCTCCTAATTCACAATAGGCCAAATAACCATAAGTTGCTGGTAATCTGTCACAAATCAACCCTCCAAAAATCAAATGTACAAGGATACACCTTTCCCTGTCTCTTTGCCTGGAAAATCCCTTCTTTAAGTCCAAATGCTACGTCCTCGGGACAGTCTTGCCTGACTCCCGCAGAGAGACTTGTACTCTCCCTCTAGTGTTTCCACTCCGTTTTGTTCAGCCCCCATGGGGTGGCTCAGAGCCTGCAGAGCCTTGGAAGCGGAGCCTGGCAGTAAACAACAGGAAATGGGGTGGGGTGATGGTAGAGGTGGTGTATGTGTGTGTGTTTGTGTTAATTCTGCAGGTGGCCTGGGCAGAGCCTCACGCTGCACCTGGAATAGAATCCAGGGGCTTCTGTCCAGGCTAGGGTGCCAGTTGGGGAGCCTGGTGAGGGCAGAGGTGGCCCCTGAGGTGCAGAATGACTGGTCAGACTAGCGGGGTGTGGGATGCCTGACCTGCTGGCCCTGGCCTAGGGGGTAACAGGGCAGGGTGGGGCAGGCTCCAGTAGGCAGGCCCCAGCCCGCCAGCCCTGGGGAGAGCACCAGCACGAGAGGCAGCCCCAGGATTAGGTTTCAGGAGGGCGTGTGTGAGTGCGTGAGAAGGAACAGGGGAAGGAGAAGACGGAAGTTGCACTGGGACCTGCCTGTCTTTTCCCCTAGATCCTAGAGCGTAGTAGTTTGGGGACTTGGAGCTTTAGAAAGGCATGTGCTGTGGGTGGGTCTAGCCCGGTGCCTCTCACAGCCAGGCTGGGACCCCAGGACCCAAGAGGCTGACCTGCCCATAGAACCTATAGACTCTGACCACTCACTTAGTGCCCAACGGTAAGGCTGAGGTGCT
This sequence comes from Myotis lucifugus, assembly GCF_000147115.1. Classification (NCBI taxonomy): domain Eukaryota; kingdom Metazoa; phylum Chordata; class Mammalia; order Chiroptera; family Vespertilionidae; genus Myotis; species Myotis lucifugus. The sequence goes on from NW_005871085.1 coordinate 90,817, forward strand.
GTGTAGAAGGTGCTGTCTCCAACTCTAGCTCATCGACCTAAACCATTCCCCAAGGCCCAGGACACCAGCCTGTACCCAGAGAGCAGCAGGAAAGCTGACTGGGTCTTAGTAGAGGTTGGGGACTAGTTGCACGTGGGCACCAGCAGCCTCACAGTAAGGTCTTCATCCCACCAACCCAACTGAAAAAGGTGCCTCCAGATGTGGGTTTGCTGTATTAGGGCAACACAGCGCCAGCTCTCCATCTGTGCCTGTTTGCTTGAGTGGCCAGCCCTCTAGCCACCGTGCTCTTCCTCTAGTCTTTCCACTATGTTTTATTCAGCCCCCATGAGGCAGCTCACGGCCTGCAGAGCCTCTAGCCCTCTAGCCACTGTGCCTAGTAAGTGTGAGCAGCCCGAGAGACAAAGGGAAGGCAGAGCCCAGCAGTGGGTCCTGAGAACAGGGCCACAGCAATTAGCCCATTAGATTCAGCCACAGGCCTTGGTCCCTCCAAAAGTGAGACTGTCATTCAATGGGGTACAAGCCAAACCCCACAGATCCACCTTCCTAGAACCTGCTCTGGGAAGTGGCAGGTGGGCAAAGCAGAGGGTCAGAGGTTTCTAGAATCTACCTTGGTCCTATTTGGGATCTTGCTACGGCAGCCCCACCATAAATAGCCCTGCACAGTAAGACCTTGGTGCATGTCCAAGCAAGCAAACAAGCAAGCAAAGTGAGCACTTTCTAAATGCTTTGTCAAGCTTAACGCCTTGCTGCCACTCCCCCTGCCGACCACCTAAATGAATCCCATGGGACAGCAGGCGTCTGAGGAGAAAGGATGGTAGCTCTGGAGGGCAGGTGGGCATATGTCCAAGGGGAAGCAGCCCAAAGGTAGAGGAGACAAACTGCAGGCATCACCCCAAGTACCATTCCAACCATGAGCACGAAGCTCCTGCCCCGTCCAAAACGACTTGCTTACTCAGTGCCAGGTCCTGTGCTGAGCGCTGGCTGGGGACCTAAAGGCCAATCAGCCGTGGACCTTCCCTAAAGGAGCTGATGGTCGACACAGGTAAACAAATAATCATAAAACGGCTGCACATCCTGTGTTCTGGAATAGGTAGGGATTCAAAGGCCTTACACAAACTTAGGGGTATAGGAGAATCTCGAAGGAGATGACAAGACAGACCTGAGCCTTGAAAGACAGGTAAATGTGAGCTGTGAACAATGTTGGGAAGGGTATTCAAGGACAAGGGTAGTGTAGGCGAAGGCACAATGGAGAAGAGAACCTTCTCATCAAGACAAGGAAAGAGACTGCTGAGGCTGGACAGAGTGAAGCAGCACCCGCCCAGGGCAGAGGAGCTTCTGCCAGGCACCCCCTCCCGGTGAATCTGCCCCCTAGTCCCACCCAGGCGGGTGGAGCAAAGTGTGAAGGAGTGAGTGGGCAAGTGCGTTCTGACTGGGTGTAAATCAAGCAGCGGAGGAGGCGCAAACTCTGCACAGAGGGAAAAGCCAGGGCAGGGCGTGCCATCAGCGCTGTCGGGGTTGGCGTGGTGCCCTGAGACTGTGTCAGGACCAATTTCAAGCTGGATCAAGGCTGGTAACTTGGGGCACTCAGTTCATCCTCTTTCTTGTTGACACACTGCAGTGGATATCTGCATTTCTTTCCCCTTCTCTGTAAGTGCATCCCAGTTTTCATTCCATATGGTCCCAGTTGAGCTGACCCCACCACTACTACTGGGATGCGCATATGTCCCAGGCTAGCCAATCAAGATACTTTGGCCCTCGGAATCATAGCAATTGGCTCAACAATGGACACCTGACCCGAGCGGAACAAATCAAATTCTTCTCTGAGATTTACTATTTGGGCAATGGGGGGTGTGGAAGTCTCTCTATTTTTCTGAGATAGTGAGCTGTACAGATCATGTAAGCCTAGAACAGGGCTTGTGCAAACTACAGTCCATAGGCCAGCTGCCTGTTTTTATAAATTAAGTTTTATTAAAGCACAGCCACACTCATTCATTTTACCTATGGCTGCTTCATTTAATGCTACAACAGCAGAACTGAGTAGTTGTGACCTGCAAAGCTGAAAATACCTACTATCTGGACCTTTAGGGAAAAAATTTGCCACGCCTGGGCCTGAAACTGCTGAGGCCATCCTCTGTGAGTACACAGAGAAACCGCCTACACAACAGTGAAACCGGGAGAAAAGCAGAGCCAAGATATGGGGAGAAAGACACTGAGTCCTAGATTCAGATAGTTTAGCCCTGAACCTAACAGTTTTGTAAGGGTTTCTACCAACTGCACCTGCTACTAGAGGACAACGTTTCACCTCCCAGTCCGGCACCTGTGGTGTGGCACCTCTCCCTCCTCAGATGCCCCCTTTTCTCTCCTCCCTTTCCCTAAGCTCTAGCCATATCCAACTACTAGAGATTCTAGACCAGGGGTGGGCAAACTTTTTGACTCGAGGGCCACAATGGGTTCTTAAACTGGACCGGAGGGCCGGAACAAAAGCATGGATGGAGTGTTTGTGTGAACTAATATAAATTCAAAGTAAACATCATTACATAAAAGGGTACGGTCTTTTTTTTTTAGTTTTATTCATTTCAAACAGGCCGGATCCGGCCCGTGGGCCGTAGTTTGCCCACGGCTGTTCTAGACTCTGCCAGCTTCTTCTTTTTTTATATATATATATTTTATTGATTTTTTACAGAGAAGAAGGGAGAGGGATAGAGAGTTAGAAACATCGATGAGAGAGATCGACCAGCTGCCTCCTGCACACCTCCCAAGTGGGGATGTGCCCGCAACCAAGGTACATGCCCTTGACCGGAATCGAACCTGGGACCCTTGAGTCCGCAGGCCGACGCTCTATCCACTGAGCCAAACCGGTTCGGCTCTGCCAGCTTCTTAACACTCCTTTATACTCGCTGTTCCCTTTGCCTGGAATTCTCCTCCCTTCTTATCCACATGCCGCGTTTCTGCCCATTCTTCAAAGGACTCCAGCGTCTCTATAGGTAGGAGTCTTCCTGGGTCGCACGGGGCTCACTAAGCCCTCCTCAGGTCTCCACTCTTCTTCATGCACTCCGTCCTCACAGTGCTTGCCACACACTGATACACCCATCTGCTTCCACCCCTAGCACACAGCCAAGCACACAGCAGGTGCTCGGTAAATGCCAGTTGGCTGGAAGAGGGAGGAGCAGCTCAGGGTGACAGGCTCCATAGTGTGGCCAAATTTCTGCTCAACTGTGGAGGTCTGGGGGTGGGGGGCTGCCTTTGTGTGGCTCTTCACTTTGAATTCCCTGCTCAAAGGGCCAGGCTTCCAATGATATCTCTACTGTTTCATAGCAAACCCCTTCCAGGTCAGAAATACTGCCAGCTGCTGCCCCACTGCCTGCTTAGGGACTGTGGCCCCATCTGTGTCCAGACAGGCTGGAGCCACATGCATAACATGTATGACAGGCAGGGAGGCCTGTGCTGAAGGAGGAATGGAGAGGCTGAGACAGAGGCCCTCGAGGGGGCAGTGCCTCGGCTCCCGCTGACAGGGCTCCCACCGACTGCTGACAGCCTGTACCTAGTGTGGACAGAGGAGGAAGGGAAGGGGCCCAAACTTCCTAGTAAGGGGAGGGAAGGGAGGTGGAAGAGAGAACTATGAGCTGAGAAGATGCTGTGAGAGGCAAGTGCCCCTCCCCCACAGAGAGCCTGGATGATAGCTGGACTGTCGACAGAGGCCGTAGAACCCAAAGCCCAGGGACACGGTCCCATCTGTCTCCAGTGCCCACCATTCATCTCTCTAATATGTGGTAAGCCCAGCTTATCCCTGGCACTGTGCTGGTTTTTTAAAATATGACAATAAACAGCTCTGAGTCCCTGCCTTCACAGATAATGGTCAAGGCAGCCAAATACAGAGGCAATTGTGAAATATATGATGTATGCCACAGTAACAATAATAACAACAGTAATTTACAGGTATTGAGCTCTTACTATGTTCCAGACCAGTGATGGCGAACCTATGACACGCGTGTCAGAGGTGACACGCGAACTCATTTTTTTGGTTGATTTTTCTTTGTTAAATGGCATTTCAATATATAAAATAAATATGAAAAATATAAGTCTTTGTTTTACTATGGTTGCAAATATCAAAACATTTCTATATGTGACACGGCACCAGAGTTAAGTTAGGGTTTTTCAAAATGCTGACACGCCGAGCTCAAAAGGTTCGCCATCACTGTTCTAGACACTGTTCTACGTGCTCTATGCACATTATCTTTTTTCACTCTCATAATATTCTCATGGATTGACACAATTTACATCCATATTTTTATTTATCGCATTGCTTTTGGGAATGTATTAAAGTCACTGGCCCCTTAGGGAGCATATATCAGGGGCGGAGAGGCGACAGAACCAGAGTGAAGGGGGTTGAGGAGAAAGAGAAGTGAGAAAGTAAGTGTTCAAGAGAGATCAGACAATTTCTAAAGAAACCTGGTGGTGGAGGAAAGGAAGACAATGGAATGGTAGCTGGAGACTGGAGTGGGAGAAGGGAGAATGGAGCATGTTTGTATTCCGGTTCGATGAAGACAAGCAGAGAAGGGGGAGGGGTGCAAGAGACAGAGGTAACAGCAGAGTGAGGCTCCAAGGAGTGGAAGGGGACAGAGCCAGAATGTGAGTGGAGGGACACAGAAGGCAGGATGCCTTTTCCCTGGAAAAAAGAGGGAGGATGTGGAGATGGCTACTCTGGTAGGTGTGTTTAGAGAAAGGAGGAACCTGAGAGGATGCTCACCAGATTGCCTCTTTTCTCTGGGAAATCTCTGGGGTTAGAGGTTGGGGTGTGAAAGAGTGGACTGTAGTAATTTATGAATGGCAAAGGTTTGCAACAGTCACCATGCTAAGTCAGCCAGGGACAAAGACTGCTGAGCAGTGCTGAGTACTTGGCAGAGGCTGGACACCATGAAGCTATAGAGCAGCGGTTCTCAACCTGTGGGTCGCGACCCCTTTGGCGGTTGAAAGACCCTTTCACAGGGGTCGCTTAAGACCATCCTGCATATCAGATATTTACATTACAATTTATAACAGTAGCAACATTACATTTATGAAGTAGCAACGAAAATAATTTTATGGTTGGGTCACAACATGAGGAACTGTATTTAAAGGGCCAGAAGGTTGAGAACCACTGCCATAGAGGGATCAATGCAAATGTTTGTATGTCTCTGTTAACAGTTCAGCAGCCCAGAAGCAAAAAAGGTGGCTGGATAGATTTCACTGGTGGGCACTGCTGTGCGAGATAAGTTGTAAGGACAGGAGTGTGATGGAGACTCGAAGAAATGGCAAGAACACCAATGGTGCATAGGACCATGTGTAGGGGTGGAGGTTCTGGCTCTGATGGTGAGGAAGGCAAGGCTGGGCTAATGTAGTTGATCAAGCAAAACCCAGGAGTCATTCTTTTTCTTTTTACCCATTAGCCCAAGATCATCACATTTTACAAAGAGGAACACCTATTTCACAAATAAACCAACTGGAGTCATTCTTGACTCATCTCTTTTTCTTGGCTGCCTTTCATACACAATTCATCAGCAAATCCTGTTAATCTCTAAATATAT
>NW_005871085.1:97146-134923 GCF_000147115.1 Myotis lucifugus
AACTGCCCATTTTTATATCAAAGATCAATCTTTCACACGTGCAATGCCTTCCTGTCTCAATCAGAGTAAAGCGTCAAGTCCTTACAATGGCCTATAAGGCTATCCATGAACCTGACACCCACTCCCCGTTTCTTCTTTAATTTCATCTCCTACGACTCTCCCCTGCTCACTTTATCAGTCACACTCCTCCCTGCCTTCGGGTCTTTACTTGAACTGTTTCCTCTGCCTGGAATATTCTTTTCTTAAAAAATATATTTTTAGCCGAAACCGGTTTGGCTCAGTGGATAGAGCGTCGGCCTGCAGACTGAAAGGTCCCAGGTTCGATTCCGGTCAAGGGCATGTACCTGGGTTGCGGGCACATCCCCAGTAGGAGATGTGCAAGAGGCAGCTGATCGATGTTTCTCTCTCATCGATGTTTCTAACTCTCTCTCTATCTCTCTCCCTTCCTCTCTGTGAAAAATCAATAAAATATATATAAAAAATATATATATATTTTTATTTATTTCAGAGAGGAAGGGGGAGGGAGAGAGAGATAGAAACATCAATGATGAGAGAGATTCATTGATCGGCTGCCTCCTGCATGACCCCCACCGGGGATTGAGCCCACGATCCACACATGTGCTCTGACTGGGAATCAAACCTTGACCTCCTGGTTCATAGGTCGACGCTCAACCACTGAGTCACGCAGTCTGTACTGAAATATTCTTCTTCCAGATAATCATTTGGCTTACTCACTCACCTCCTTCTAGTCTTTACTGAGACTTCACCTTTCCCATGAGGTGAACTCTGATCATCCTATCTAACACTGCAACCTGCTCCAATCACCTTGCCATACTCTTTCTTTCCCTCTAAGTATTATCTTCCTCTAATTTACTAGACAATTTACTTATTAGTTGTTTATTGTGTGTGTTTACCTGTTAGAATATAAGCTTCATAAAGAAGGATTTTGAGATGAGGAGATTACCCTGGATTATCCAAGTGGACCCTAAATGCATTCACAAGTGTCCTTAGGAGAGAGAGGCAGAGGGAGATTTTACCACATAAAGAAGGAAAGGCAATATAGACATAGGAGCAGAGACTAGAGTGATGCAGCCACAAGCCAAGGAATGCCAGCAGCCACCAGAAGCTGAAAGAGGCAAGGAACAGATACCCTCCCCAAGCATCCAGAGGGAGCATGGTCCTGCTGACCTTGATTTCAGTCCGGGGATGCTGCTTTTGACTTCTGCCATCCAGAACCGTGAGAGAATAATTTGTTACAGAGCGACAGGAAACTAATACAGTTATATTATTTTCTGAGCCCCATAGGTAAATACAATTTCCAGAGAAAGGGGAAGGCCATATTTTTCCTCTGCTTAGGAATGAGACAGAATGTCAGTGAATGAGCAGAAACTGACCTGTCAGATAAGACCACCTGCCTTCAGAGGAGGGGGTTGAGGAAGACAGCCCTAGTGAAGGGCACAAGGGCAGTCGTGGCTGACCACCATCTGCTCTGTATCCCACCACTGTGTACAGTCCCAGGAAGGACTGAAAAAAAAAAAGACTGAAAAATATGACTGTTTCAGGAGGGTTCAAGTTCCAAACATTCAGATGCATATGACCAATTGGTGGCTGCTAAGTCTTCCTATCAAACTCAGGCCTATATTCTGAGTTCAAGGATTACATACACAACTGCATCTGGACCATCTTGCCCCGTGTCTTACTTGCATGCTAGCTCAAAATATTTTTTTAAAAGAAGTCCATGATCTTCCCCTAAACCTATTCTTCCTCCTTTTTATTTTTTTTCCAACAAAGAGTACCCAAGTCACAGACTAGGGGACAAACCATCTGGCTGTTCACTGCCTCTGGAGCCTGAGTGTGGCCTAACTGCTTCTCTCTGTAGGGAAGTGTGAAGGGTGTGTCTACTGCGTTGGCCAGGGAAGTCTGAAGCCCTTGAACCACCTAGGTGGATTACATCACACACCTCTTCACCGCCCCAGTGAGCAATGCATTACTGAAGACTGGCCTTGGAATTTCCCTAGCTGGGCACTCTGTTCCTACAGGAAATACTCCAGCTACTTTCTTTAGTCCAGGGGCTCCAGATTTTTCTTGACTTTGGAAATTTTGGGTGAGGCTGCAGGAGCCGAATTCTGTCGCCCCAAATACCAGATGAACTGCCAAATAGAATGGGTCAAGCTAGTGGTAGATGGGAACCCTACTGGCATAGTCCTATTTTTAAGATGCAGAGGAAGAATTGTCCTACAATAAAAATTCCAGCCCCTGGAAAAATTCAGATGCTGCTACTTCCACCACTTTGGCCATTTCTCATTTCTACACAGATGTCCTGGCCCCTGCCAACCCAAAAGGTCCTATATCTGAACTCATGACAAGCTAAGAGTCACTTTGAGATGGTCTTATCACTGTGTCTTATCTTTATTATCACATCCCTAATGCTTAGAATTGCACGTAGCATACTGTAGAGAATCAATGGACAAGTGAATAAATAGCCACAACAATGGGCCCTGCACATGGGACAGGGACCTGCCACAGCCTTAAACCCCTGAGCTGTGACATTCAATTTCCTCTTTCACACCCATCCACTCTGAGCTCCTTGCCATACTCCACATCCCGTGGCTATCCAACTCACCACCAGGAAGAGGACCAGAGACTTGCTATAGGTCATTCTAGGCATCTTCCCTTGACACTGCCTATGTCTAGTATTGAAGGATTCTGGAAACAAACAAGCCCCCTCCCATCTTGTTCCTTCCTTGGAAGATCTTCATAAGCACCATATTATTGTTATTACTGACTTAGGCTCCAATCCCTAGCCTTTCCTGCCCTCAGTACCTTATGAGGGCTTCTGTGACCTAATGACTCACACCTGACAGCCAAGACTCAATTCTGATGCTTGACTGGCTTTTGTCCCCCAGGCTCTGCTCTATGACCTTAGCTGCCTTTCTGATCTCTGCCAGTTTATGGATATAGATCCCAGTGTTTGGCAAAGTCCAGCACCACCTTCCTTGGCAGGTCCCTCTCCCCTCAGTAAAAAAAAGTGAAGAAGAGAAATTTGGAAGCAATGATCACCAGTCTCAATATTTTTGGTGTATTCCTTCCTCAAAAAGCAGGAAATAGGAGAGACGAGCTTCCTTCTATACCTAGAAATTGGTAACTCCAAGGCAGATCTGCCTTTACCATCACCTGCGCCTTCAGTGATCTTATTCTCTACCCTACCTCAGCTATTTATTCCTCAATTATATCCTAGACCAGGTCATTACTAATAACCAAAACCTTCTCTAATCTCAATCTCAAACTCCCACTCTGACTGCCTTCACCTATCCATATATTGATAGCTCACCTGCTCTTGTAGCTAAACTTCAACAGTCCCTCATCTTTTCTGTGTCCTTCACCTCCTTATGTTCTTACTGCAATTCTTACCCACCTTAAATTCCAAATCAATCATTATAATCACTTCCTTGCATTCATCAACTTGTTTGTTCCTCTCTCACTTGGTTAAAACACAACTCTGGTTAAATTCAATTTCCTACCTACTCTGGGCATATACCTGCACAGAAAAATGCAGCTGGCTAGAGAAAAACACATGCTCCTTCATCTCACCTTAGATTCAAGTGAAAGATATGAAAACAACCTAAGTGTCCATTGATGAGTGAATGAATAAAGAAAATGTCACACACACACACACACACACACACACACACACACACACACACTGGAATCCTATTCAGCCATAAAAAATAATTAACTCTTGCCATTTGTGACAACGTGGATAGACCTTGAGGGCAATATGCTAAGTGAAATACCTCAGACAGTAAGATAAATACCATATGATCTCACTTATATGTGGAATCTTAAAAACAAACAAACAAAACCCCAAACTCATAGATACAGAGAACAGACTGGTGGTTGCCAGAGGCCGGGGTGGGGGTGAGCTGCATGGGTGAAGGGAATCAAAAGGTACAAACTTCCAGTTATAGTTCTTAGCATAAGAAAAAAACTATATAAAGAATTCTACAACTGTATGGTGATGAATGTTAACTAGACTTACTGTGATAATTTCACAACGTATACAAGGATTGAATCATGTTGTACACCTGAAACTAATATAACTTTACATAGCAATTATACCTTAATTTTTAAATATCTCAATAAAGCCAGAAAAAATTTTCTTTAAAAAAATTAAAGTGAGTCCAGCAGGTGTGGCTTAGTAGTTGAGCATCGACCTATGAACTGGGAGGTCAACGGTTCAATTCCTGATCAGGGCACATGCCTGGGTTGCAGGTTTGATGCCCAGTGTGGGGGTGTGCAGGGGGCAGCTGATTAATGATTCTCTCTTATCATTGATGTTTCTATCTATATCTCCCTTTCCCTTCCTCTCTGAAATCAATAAAAAACATTAAAAAAAATTTCGAGTGAGGCCCTTATGCTATCTGGAAATTGTACCATATGCTACTAGCCCAGTTATTCTCCCATTCTCTTAGAAAACTATTCATACTTTCTCCTTTTTCTTCACATTTCCAACACCTCCTTCCTCCTTCTTATTTCAATAGATGACTTCACTTACCACTGCACTGACATAACGGAAACAATCAGAACAGAACTTGTACACGCTCCACACCACTACTTGCCTGCATTGTGACTACATTCTCTACTTTCCTTTCAATTTAAATTGCTTAAACTGCTTATACTTGTAACTAAGGCGAACGTTTGCTCCCAGGACCTTATCCTTCCCATTAGCATGCAAATGTGTTATTTTTCTCATATTAAACACTCCCTCTCATTAAAGCTTTAAACTTTTTCACTTTTCCTACTCTATATTATGAAAAAAACTCAAACACACAGAAGAGTTGGAAGAACAGCACAATGATAACCTAAACACCTGCCTCCTCGCCTCAGCCACCACACATTTCTTTCTCTTCACTGAAACACGCCCTGGAAGAGTTATCTACACTTGCCATTGCTTACTGTTCTCTCACTTCTCACAAATCCATTCTGACTCCTAAATTAATTACTTAAGGTCACCAATGATTTTCATGTTGCTAAATCCAATGGTCAATTTTTTTAAATGAAATATTCTCTATATTCAAACCCTACAGTGAGGATGATCCAGTTGGATCCAACCATCCTCATTCTGAAATGAAACTTATTTCTTTAAAATATCTTTTAAAACATTCTCAGATTAACAGATGCTTTGTATAAAATGACAAGCATCATGGAAGGGACGAGATGAGAGAGTCCTGATCAAACTCTGTTACCAGTTTCTCATGGTACCCCCATCTCATACTTTTTATGAACATACCAGAGAAAGCTTTAAAACCAATCTTACGTCTAGTATAATAACTTAAAGCAACTAACAGAAGGAAACACAGAAATAGAGGAAAGCACAATAGCAACAGAAAGCAAGAGCATCCAAGGGTGTAGTTATGCACTTGGAAAGGAGAGCCAACTCATCATGACGTGCTTTGTTAGACTTTTGGTATCTCCAAACAGTGAAAGCACACACGGGCTACCTTAGCTCCTTTCTTATTTACTGTCTCACTTTCCCCACTGCATTGTATGTATTCGCTGCTGGAAAAATTTACTACGGTGTCTCTCTCAAAATGATTTTCCCACCTACAATATGTTGCTGGTTTGGGAAGACTATAGCATAGACACTTTAACTGCCCTTAACTGGATTATCTGAAAAACAAAAAATATTTTTTCTTCAATTACAGTTTACATTCACTATTATTTTGTATTAGTTTCAGGTGTACAGCATAGTGGTTAGACAATCATATACTTTACAAAGTGTTCCCCTGATATTTCCAGTACCCACCTGGCACCATAATAGTTATCACAATATTATTGACTATATTTCCTATGCTGTACTTCACATCCCCCATGACTATTCTATAACTATCAATCTGTACTTCTCAATCCTTCAACTTTTTCACCCAGTCCCCCAACACCCCTTCCCTCTGGCAACCACCAGTCTGTTCTCTGTATCTATGAGTCTGTTTTGTTTGTTCATTTATTTTGTTCTTTAGATTTCACACTGAAGTGAAATCATATGGTATTTGTCTTTCTCTGACTGACTTATTTCACTTAGTATAAAACCTTCTAGGTCCATCCATGCTACTGCAAAAGGTAAGATTTCATTCTTTTTTATGGCCGAGGATTATTCCCCAATGGCCAATTCTTATTGACTTATCAGTAAAGCAACCATACAACACTCTGATTTGCCTGGGATGATGTTGGTTTATGTGTTTATCCTGAAGCAATTCTTAATAATGTCCACTTTTACTCTCAAAAGTGTCGAGTTTGGACAATAACTTATATGATCACCCTACCTAGCAGCGACATATTACATTATTACTCCTCTTGAAATACTTCCTTAATTTGGTTTCCAGAATACCACGTTTTCCTACCATCACACCGAGCATCCCTCCTTTGCAGTTTTCTCCTCTCCTGCACCACTAAGTGTGGGGATGCCCTACGGCTCAGTCCTCGCTACTCTTCTCCGTCTACACTCACTCACTTCATAGAATGGACCTCTCCACGTGGATGTCTAAGAGGCATCTCAAACTTTGCACGTTTAAACTCGAGTTCCTAATACTCCCCCTAAAACCGGTTCTTCTTGCAGTCATTTCTCCTTCTTGGTAAGTGGCACCTCATTCCTCCAGTTGCTCAGGCTAAATTCCTGAAGTGAGCCTACATTCTTCTCTTTCTCTTATAACCACTTCTGAGATGTCAGCAAACCCGTCAGCTCTACCTTCAGAATATATCCTGGACATGACAATATCTCACCACCTCTACTACTTCCGCTGTGGTCCAAGTCACTATCTCTCTCACAGATTATTACAAAAGCCTCCTTCCTATTGGACTCCCTGCCTCACAACAGTCTATTCTCATCAAAGTAGCCAGAGTGATCCTTGAACACCTCTGCTCAAAATCCTCCATCCTTATAATGACCTACAAGGTCCTTATGCTTTAGACTTCTCTTAATTTTCTGATTTCATCTCTTACTATTTTGTAGCAACATAGGCTTCTTTTCTGTTTGTGGATCCTACCTCAGAGCTTTTGCATTGGCTGTTTCTTCTGCCTAGAAGGATCTCTCCCCGACCCCCCACACCCTCATATCAGCATACTTAAATGTCACCTTTCCCAGTTACCCTCTCCAACTTTCTATTCCCCATTCCTGCTTTATTTTTCTCTAGCACTCCCTACAGTCTCATATACTATATATTTTATTTATATATCTGGGTTTGGCTGCTTCCCAATTATGAGCTCCACAAAGGCAGGGATGTTTGTCTGTTTTGCTCACAGCTATATTTCCAGCACACACAGCAGCACCTGACACCTAGCAAGCACTCAATAAATATTTGTTTAATGAATGAATAAAAAACAGGGCTAATAGTACCTCTACCTCACAGATGAAATGAGATAAGCATGCAAAGTTTGTGGCACACCGTGTTGCTCAATAACTGTCCATTCCTTACTTCCTTCCCTCCCCTCCCAGTTTTGGTATCAGCCATGCCCTCCTTCTCCCAAAGGGAGTGCCAGGTCAGAGGTAGGGTTGATGGTAGTACCTGACTTACCAAGAACTGCCAACAGCACCCCCAGGACTCCCTCAGCGCCGGGCCAGGCTGGGCCCTGCTCTCAGACGTTGATTCCTCGGGTTAGAGGTGAGCCACCTTGCTTTAACTCAGGAAGCTGCAGGCTCCAGAATGACGTGAGGCGCTCAGAAGCACTGTCCTCAGACCAGATCTTTGTATCAAGGGCCCAGGGACTGTTGTGCCTCCTACCCCAGCCCCTTGCATATACTCCGCCGACACAGCTCCAACAGCCCCCACCCACGGGCATGTTGTCTTAGTCTCACAGGCTATGCCTCGACACTGCCTGACTGCTTCCCTAGCCCCTCTCCAGGGTTCTCCACCAGGGTTCCTCTGGGCCCCTCCACGTTCAGCGCACAACCTGACAAGGACTTGGCCACCTCATCACAGGGAAGCCAGAGTGGTCTACCCACCGGACGACTGCTGTCTCCATATGCCGGGAGGCTCCTGGGAACTAACCGTCCTTGGCCAGCTGTTCATCTGGCAGCAATGGGTCTGGCCATGGCTGCTGCCCCTGGAGTGGCCCGAGTCCTGTCTCTACCCCAACTCCCAGCACCTTCCTCCTCACTTTAGGAACAGAAGCTGTTTCCTACAGATGAATCCTCTGGGAAGCACGGTTAATCTGGGGTGGGATTTCCGGTCTGGAGTTACTTCTTTCAGAATCCCTGTCCCTACACCTGGAGGACTAAGCCTGCTGGAGACAACACGCGCGCGTACATGAGCTGGAGCCACCGCAGAGTCATGTCTCCCACATGGCCTGCTCTGCTGCCTGACGGTCTTTGGCCGCCTTAGTAAGCAGTCTCTTCCACGCCCCACAGTGGTCTTACAAACATGGCCACCCTTCTCAAGCTTCTCTCTCAGTACCCTTCTGGAGATCAAAGGCCAACCCCTGCCCTCACTGTTCTAAGGACCCGTTACATTATTTATGCCAGCCTTCTTCTCTATAGCTCCATTTTTCCTGGCTGTGTACAGGATCCTTCCCACTGGCCGTCCAGACACCCACTCTACCCTCACGGCCACGCTCGCCGAGCTTCCAGACTGTCTTTCTTCTCCCTTCACAGGCACGCTCCCTGGGAACAGTCCACACGCACCGACCACAGATCCTCACCTCATCAGCTTGAGGTCAGCTGGCTTCCACCCCCACCACTGCAGAGACACAGCTCTCACCAAGAACATCTCCATCTCTAGGTCCAAACTCTGAGGTCCCATCTGCCTTGCCTCCTGATAGGCCTCTCAGCACGTATCCTGACAGCAGACCCAACTAGCGAAGGCCGACTATTCTCACCCTGCTTTAAGACCCTCCCGGGAAGCCCTATTCTGCGTTGTCCCAGGTCCCTGAGCACTGACGCCCCCACCCCAGGCATTTGTAAGCACTCCGGTTTTCAATAAATGTTTATGAATTATCATCAGCTTACTCTTACCTACTGTTTCTCATTATACTGTAATCCTTTCATCTTCACAAAAGCCATTTGAAATAAGCAGGATGGGTATTTCCCCTAATTTACAGATGCAGAAACTGAGATTCAAAGAGTTGAAGTGATTTGTCCTAGGTGAGAAGGGGACAAACCAGGTCTGAAACCTGAGATTTCTGATTTTAAAGTCGGCGGTGCTCTCTTAAAGGAGGAATCTGTGCACAAAGCTTTCAGACATTACTGTGGACTGTTGAAGAGCATGTAGAAAATGACTGGAGGTATGAGAGAGCAATAGCAATGTGGGCTAATGGCAGGATGGTTTGCAAGTTTGGTAGCTGGTGAACAGTTTTGCTCACGCCTGCCAAGTAAGTGACAAGACTGTTCTAGGCTTGTCTTGGTCTCTGTTTTATGAATACTGTTTGGACAAAGATAGAATGGCTTAATCATGAAATCATCAGAGAGGAAAGAAACAGCTTATGCTGGAAATCCAAGGATGATCCAAGGAGCTCTGAATAGGCAGCTACGTGGGCAGGCCTGGTTTGGGCCCATAACTTCTATCACAGTCTTGAGTAGGAAGGAGATGGGGACTAGACAACAGCACGTCAAGAATAGGCTTACGGTCAATGTGACGTGACCTCTAAAGTAGTGTCTCTCTGAGGAACATTAAAAAATGGGAGGAGAGCTTATCCTGATGCTTACCGTGTGGCAGGCCACCTGTGAGCAAGCAGGAAGTCCGCTCTGGGTGCCTCCTAAAGGAACAGTAGTAAAGCGGGCCTGACCCACAGAAGAGAACCCACACGAGAGGGAGGGCCTGCCGGAGCAGAGATGTCTGGCTACGGAGGACTTGAAGGCACATGATCACCAGCTTCCAATCTGAAGTCTGACAGAGAGGAGGGACTAGACTTGCTCTGTGTCCCAGGCAAGCGGAACTAGGCTCACAGGTGGAAGTTAAAGGAAGGCAGTTTGGTTTTTCTCAGTTAAAACTCTCCAGTTACTGAGTATCTTGAAGTGGATGGGCTGTTCCTGGAAGTTAAGAGCCTCTGGCTACTGGGCATGGGGGATGGACTAGGTCAGTGATGGCGAACCTATGACACGCGAACTCATTTTTTTGGTTGATTTTTCTTTGTTAAATGGCATTTCAATATATAAAATAAATATGAAAAATATACATCTTTGTTTTACTATGGTTGCAAATATAAAAAAAAATTTTATATGTGACACGGCACCAGAGTTAAGTTAGGGTTTTTCAAAATGCTGACACGCCGAGCTCAAAAGGTTCGCCATCACTGGACTAGGTGCTCTCTGTGATTCAGAGACACACGGATTCTGGACCCACCAAGCCCAGGAAAGTGGCAGGAACCGTTTCCCCCTGGGCTGAAGCAAGTCCCAAAGTGACAGCAGGTCCAGCCTCTCAATGCTAGTGTCTGGGGACTTTATTGGTAGGGCTGCCTACAGTTTAGAGAACTTGTTTTCTCACTTTAAAAGGAAAAACTTTAAAAAGAGAGGGGTTGTGGGAGACTATTTCTATCTTGGGTGTCTATTCCAAAGCTCTGGTGTTTTGCCAGGATTTAAGCATGGTATACACAACACTGTTAAAAATAACCCTTTGACTGAACAGAAGGCATGGGAGAGAGGGGATAGCCAGGCAATTTTGCTGGAGGGTGTGGGAAGTGGGTAAGGAGAGGAAACCTGTACCCATAGACCCTGGGAAGGGTTTCTTTCCTAAAGAGTTACGTAGACTCAAAGGGACTAAGGTCCAGGGAAATACTGTCCATAACCGCTCCTTTCCAGAGAACTATCCAGTATCTGCCCTGTTTTGGGTGTGTCTAGGATACGAACAAGCTGCCAGTTTTAAAGGATTCTCCCAGGACCAAGTCTGCCACTTTTCAGTCCCGATTGCCAGCCTATGGGACAAAGGTCAGGGAAAGACGACAAGGAGCAGAAACCAAGAAAGTTTAACAATGTCATTAGCCACAGAAAGGTCAAAGACACAGACCCCAGAGCAAGTTCCACTAGATTTAGCTATTGGGAACTTTGTGTGTGAAGGCTTCCAGACATTTCCTTCTATAACTAGACATTTCACATAAATGGAATTACATGTCCTGTTCCATAACTTGCTCTTGAAAAATTAATAAAAAAAAAACAACTGTGGGGACAAGTCAGTAAATATAGTCTGATATCATCATTTTTAATGACTACATATTATTTCATCATATGGACATGCAACATTTACTTAATCATTCTCAACTAGGAGACACTGATGTTGTTTCCAATTTTTTGCTATTATAAACATGCTGCAACAAGCATCATATTACAATAACTTGCGTGCACAGATATGATTATTTCCTTATGTGAAATATTTAGAAGCGGAATTATTGCATCAAATGGAATCCACATTTTATACTTTATTACATATTCCCTACATTGCCTCCCATAATTTTGAAGAGAATAAAATACTGTTATGATTTCCTCCAATCTCTCTGGCCATTCTTTCCTATTCCTCATTAGTTTTTCCTCCTATGAATCCCTTTTGAGTTGGTATTCCCCAGAGTAATGTCCTTCTGCTCTCTTCTTCTCCCTCTAAAACTTATAACCTCAAATGCCTACAAGAGCCAACAAGATACTATAAATATATTAGTTGGACCAGATGTAAGACAACAAGAAGTGGCAGGGTTATAACAAGCTAGAATGGACTCCATCCCTAAAATGGATGTAGCTTATAAGCTGCCAGTCTGGGACCCAGTCTACACACCTACCCTATACTGCCTCACCCACTGCCAAAGCTTCCTCTACATGCTGACAGCTCCCACTGCCTGGCTCTAGCTCTGATCTTTCTTCCTGGACTCGAGGCTCACACAAGCACGTGATCACTCCACCTCTCTCCTTCCGTGTTCTATAGGCATCTCAAATCATTATGTCCACAACCAAATTCACAACCTCTGCCCTTTCCTCTTTTCTGACAAAATCAGAAACAACTGCCCTTCTTTTTGGGTTCCCAATCTCAATGAATGGCATCCCTATTTTTTTCCCTATCTTTAAAGCCAGAAACCTGGGAGCCATTCCAGATTCTTCCCTCTGCCCAGCCTTCCTCACCCAGTTAATCATCAAAGCAATTCAGTAGGCAAAATAGGTGCAAGGGTTGACCACAAGGAGGAATGACAGGCTCCTGTCCTGGAGGGGTAGAATAACGGTGTCATGATCAGATGTGGTGGTGGAGGGAGAAATGCCACACAAGATGTTCTGGGAAGAGAGAAGGGACACTTTGATTGTATTTCCTATGTGTTACCAAGTCTCTCTTCTCCATCCCTCAGGGACTGCCTTCAGCGGTTACTGTAACAGTCTCCTAACTGCCTTCATGTTTCCAAGTTCCCTCCTCCAATTCATCTTCCATTGTTAGGTTAGAACAGTCTCTCCAAACAGCAAGTCTGATCACGTTAACTCTCTTGACTCTTGTCTAAAACATGGCAATAATTTCCCATTTTCTTCAGATTGTAATGAAAATCCTTTTCGAGCGACTTGTAAAAGGGTCCCAGCCCCTGGATGGCTTCTCCAGCCTTGTCTCCCAGCATTCTAGGACACGACACTGTGCCCCAGATATGCTGAAACACTTGCAGTTCTCTGAGTGTCCTGTGGCTCCCATGCTCTTAGTTTATACATTCCCTCTGTCTAGAACACCCCTATCATTTTTCAACTGCCTAAGTCCTATGAAATCTTTAAGACTTGGATAAAATACCACTTCCTTCAAAAATCCTTCTCTAACCACTTCGCCCAAAAAAGATGGCTTCTCAAGGTGTTCTCTGTTGCACACACTCCCAGAGCTGCTGGCTTACAGTCGGGAGGGAAAGGAACTTCTGGCATCTTGTCCAGGCTGCTGAAAGGGACCATGACAATGTCCTTACGTGGATGTCTTGGGGAACAGGCAGTGCTGAGAGCATACAGGGGTGTGGGGCAGACAGTGAGTGATTCCAGAAGAGGTCAGGGCACCAGAAAAAGGCATAGTTCTTTGGCTCTGGTTGGGTATGGCCTTGAGGGGCCCATGAACATTTCAGGTTCACAGACCACATATATTGAGTGACTATTGACATAATCTATCTCATCCACTGACACTTGTAGCCCCTACCGTGGCTAAATACAAAACCAGAACAGAAATAAAGTTTTCAACTGAATGATGGTGAGATATCACTTATCAATGAACCAATGAGAGGATCATCTCTGGCTTTTAAATGCTAGAAGCAAATAATTACAATGACGATCAAGAGGTACGTACTGTCAATAACAATAGAAGAGGAATCCTCCTCAGAAAATCCTTCTTAGAAAAACAATGGCTTTCTCTGACTCCCTCAGCTTAATTTGGTGCCTCCTTTCTGTGTATTCACAGCATCCTATACTTTCAGCTATCATATCATCAACACTCTGTGTGACAATTTTGTTTTTGTGTCTGACACCCCTTCTAGACTGGAGTTCTAGGGTAAAATTATATATTACTCTGCATCCTTAGTACTTAGCATGGTACCCACTATATGGAAATGCTTATAAGATTAGTGATAGGGGAAGCAGTGAGAAGGAAGTTTAGGCAAATACATTTCAAGTTGAGATGTCTGGTGATAAAGAGGGATAAACACAACAAGCCAGGGCAATATCAAGAAAACATTTCTTTCACTATGCCAGCGACATGAGGAAATTGTCAGGGAACTTTATAATGACTTACTTATATGAATACTATTCATAGCAATGTTGTTTATAACACAAATTGGGAAACAAAATTAAAAGGACATTGGTGCTCACCTCTCTACGGGATGCTCCATAGGAACTTCAAGGTCAGCATTTCCCCAAATGAACTCAACAGCTGCCCCCAAACTTGCCCGCCCCTTTGATCTCTAGGTTAGGAAGTGGTGTAGCCACCTACCCAACTGTGCGAGACAGAATCTGGGGATCTGTTCTTAACCCTCCCTCTCACTCATCCCTACACCAGCCACCGAATGTCACTTCTCCTTCCCTAACATCTCACCAAGCCCCTCTTGCCTTATCACCACCTCCCAGCATCTCCCTCCCCAGTGTCACCTCCTCTAATCCTCTCTCCTCCACTTCAGGTAATGACCTGAAGTACAGCATAGGGAATATAGTCAACGATATTGTAGTAACTATGTACGGCGCCAGGTGGGTGGGTAAAATCTTACGAGGGAATCACTTCCTAAATTGTATAAATGTCTAACCACTGTGTTAAACACCTGAAGCTAATATAAAACAATATTGCATATCGACTATAATGGAAAATAAAATAAAATAGCAAACTCCTCAGCATGGCCTTCATGGCCTCTTCCCATCCCAGCCCTCTACTCTGGACAGCCCAAACTACTTGCCAGTGTGCCTCCTTCCCTCGGTGTGACTGCCTATCCTAGTTCTCTGCTTGGCGGTTTCCAACTGTCCTCTGACAGTCAGCGCGGTGGCCCCTCCTCTAGGAAGCCTTTCCTGCCCTCAGCTTGGTCAGGGCCCCTAAGCTGGTGTGCATACTTCCTGGCTCGCTCTGTTACTGCAGTCATCACACTGTTCGGCTGGGCGGGGGGTGGGGTGGGGGGGGGAAGGCAGCAACCGTTACTTATCACAGTCCCCCAAAAGCTCTGCTAGAGGTTTGGAATGGGGGTGTTTAGGGGAAGGGGAAGGGTCAGGAGTGGGGCAAGCATTCACCCCGGGCAAGGTCTAAATGGGGATCTGCGAGGCCTGGTTCTGGCCCCCACAGAGGTGGAGGATGTGGGAGGCTTTGTCCCATGCCCGCGGGCACTCTCTGCCACATGGGAGCCTCTGCAGGGACGCAGGGATTAAGATCACAGGCTGTGCAAACGGGCTCACTTCTGGAGCGGATGCTGGCTTAATGACGAAGCCATCATTTCCCCAAGCCATTCTTCATTCTTTACGGCCTCTGAACTGCAGAAGCAGAAACTGTTCACCCTTCGTCTGAAGCTTTTCGTGACTATGCGGAAGACAGGCCATCAACAGCCTTTTGTTTGGGGGAACATGCCAAGAAGTCTTGCTCAGAGTCTTTTCAGATGTCCTTTCTGTCTCTCTGTAACCCTGTTCCATGAAAGCTACTCACAGTTTTCCTGAGGCTCCAAAGCTGCCACCCTCTCAGTCCTGCCACAGCCCACAGAGCTGCTGTGTGACACTTACTCGGCCACGGAGCGTGCTATTGCCACCCCAGGCCCCCAGGGGTGGGGACCCTCAGTCAGGTCTCTCGCTTTTCCACTTGGTCTGAATGTCACTAGGACCCAGAGGGACAAGTTCAACGTATACCCCCCAGCTGGTGATCTGGCACCCTGCCTACATTTTTCAAAACCATTTCCCCAGTGTCCAACACAGGCATTTAATAAAAATGCATTAAACAAGTGAACAGATATGCAATTCCTAAGTATCTGAGCTAACTGAAGGAGCCCATCAAACTAAATGCTCCTACAGGAAAATTATTTAGAATTTACTGTCTTCTTAGAATCATTCAGACTCTTCCCACGGTTGATGCTGGTGGTGTGGCTGCTGGGACGGAAGCCCAGCGCGTTGGGCCGAGCAGCGGCGTGGGCCTGGATGTAGCCCGAGGCCAGTGGATGCCCCACTTGTATCTCCCTCTCCCAGCCAAGGCTGCTGTGACAACCGTGCTGGCAGGACGGACGAAGGCAAGGGAAATGGGAGCTGTCCCAATTCATCCTCAGTAAGTGGCACAGGGTAAACTAAAGGTGAAAATCAGGCAAGGATTAGTGGAGGACTCAGGAGGGAGCTACAGAGCAACGTGTGAAGTGTTACTGATGGAGATGCACACGGAGCTGTGGGAGCCCCGAGTCTAACTGCCTGGGGACCCGGGGAAGAGCTTCACTGAGGAGGGACATCTGAGTTGGAGTTGAAATGTGGAGACTGTGGGGAGGGACACGCCAGGTAGCACATGCACACGGTGCCCCCCAAGTTGAGTGCATGCCCCGCCCAGGCCCCTTCGGAGGGAGAGCCTGCCACAAGCAGCTCTTTGATCAGCGATCGCCGAGCTTTGTGCCAGGTGACAGTGATCTGCTTGTTAAAGTCAAGGCAGTGGGTCCACGGGCAGAGAATTGGGAGATGAGCGTTCCAGGTTGGGAAGCAGCATGTGCACAGCCCAAAGGTGTAAAAGACTATGGGTTGCAGGGCAAGGCCACCCAGTGGTTAGGGCCCTGGGAGGCATCAGTTCTCTGTGGCTCTGACGGCCCACGGCCCTGTCGGGTGGTCAGAAGCCTTTTTTACTAAATTACAAGATATCAGTTGCATCCTGGGTGGCTGGATTTTCCAAAAGTCACACTTCCTGATACGAGGAGGCATTCCTGTATCAACAAACGCCAATCACCGGGGTTTGTAGGCACAGTCTACACAAGTCCTGACGGCTCCCGTCAAGACACATACCAGAAGGTCTCGATAAGAGCTGCGGCCGCCTGGGTGTGAGGAGACAGAACGGCAACAAGCACCGCCACTGCCTGAGCATCACTGTAGGTCAGCACCAGGCCCGAGGCCTCAGGGGCGTCAGCTTGTGGAGCCCCCAAACTGCCAGGAAGCGGGGACTGTCGCTCCCACTCTGTAGGCGAGGAAGCTGAAGCTGGGCATGACTCAGGAACCTGTCCAAGGTCACTCGGCTAGCTAAGTGGCAAAGCTGGGATTCAGGTTCGCCCGACTCCAAACCCAGCTCTTTCATCTGCCCAGACTGAGGAAGGGGAGTCCCAGCCGCACTCAATCCTTGCTAAGATGGCATGAAGAGACGCTGTGAACCTGGCGTGGGCACTGGCGAGGCCTCGACCCCAAGGCTCCCTGACCCAGTGGTGAAGTCAGGTGGCAGAGAAGCCCCTGTCCACTTCCTCTGACCAACTGCACCCCAGCACCAAGCAATGATCGTCTGAGTGGGTTGGACCACTTCTGCCCCAGCTACAAAGCACTCTACTTCCTGAAATCCACGCCAGCCTCAGGAAAGGCTGAAAGGCAGCCAGTAATTAGGCCCAGCCATGACCTGGAAAGAAAATGAACAGCCTTGCCCAGCCGGTGCAGCCCAGTGGTCGAGCGTCGACCTATGAACCAGGAGGTTACAGTTCGATTCCTGGTCAGGGCACATGCCTGGGTTGCAGGCTTGATCCCCAGTATGGGGTGTGCAGGAGGCAGCTGGTTGATGATTCTCTCTCATCACTGATGTTTCTCTCTCTCTCTCCTTCTCCCTCCCTCTCTCTAAAATCAATAAACACATACATACACACACACACACACACACATTTTTTTTTTTAAAGAAAGAAAATGAACAGCCTCCTGCTGGAGGGAACACAATGGCTGGAGCCTTGTAATCTGGGTTCCCATCCTACTCTCTTTGCATCCAACTCCCAAGTCCTGCCTGAAAAGGGCTCAAGGCTGGATAGCGACGAGACCTGCTGTGACCCAGGTCAGCCTGGGGATCCAGATGCAGGGCAGAGAATGGCTGGTCCTGCCTTTCTCCTTTCAGCAAACACTCCTCCAGGGAGCTCCTGAGTGAGTACCAGACAGAGGTGGGGATGGAGCCAGGCTCACTCCTGAACCTGCACCCTATATGGAGCTCTCCTTGGCCAGACTGCAGCCCCTGAACTCTTCGCTTCCTCCCAATAACTTGAGTGGCAGCAAAGGAATGCATTTCCATGAGGGTGAGTGTCTTTGTCGGAGCTTGCTGGAGACAGGGCTGGGTCAAGGGCCAAGTCCCTGGGATGAGCAGCCTTTCCCCGCAGCCGCCAGCATTCTCACTGCATCCTCCCTCAGGTGTAGGGGAGGAGGGGAGACAAGCCCAGCATGGGGGAAGGGACCTGGATTTCAGGGGCACCTGTGCATGCAACAATCTCTGAGCAGAAAGACAAAGGCACAGGTGTGTGGGCAGTGGTTTTAGAGAGGGCACAAAAGGTTCTAAGGACAAACACAGAGCTGAACAAAGTCCCGCCCTTAATCTCTCTTGCTTGTCCTGAGGGTGTGCAGGGGGTGGGGTGGGGGGAATGGAGGGGATGGGGAATGAGGTGGAGACAGCCCTTTATCTGGCTGGAACCTTGCTGATCACAGCCACCCATGGACATGTGGGAGCAAGGCCAGCGGGGGACAGCAGTCACAGAACCATCTCTAATCAGGCCCCACAGAGCTGTTTCTGAGCCCCATGCACATGCCTTGGCCCATTTGGGGGATCCTGCTCCACTGGGGTATGCTTCTTGGAAGAAGCTCTGCAGCTGGCCTCCAGCCTAGACACTCTTTCTTCAGGGGCTGAGCAAGAGTGCAAGGTGTCCTTTTGTTTCTGCCAACCATCTGTTTTCAAACTGTGTTCTCAAGTTGTACGGAAAACTTCCCCAAACTAAGCCCACAGAACACGGAAAGGGAGAATGGGTCGATCCCAACACAAGAGGCACAGAGATGTCACTGGCCAGCTGTCAACAGGCCTTTGTCATGCTGCCAGCGGTCAGGCTTGCATTTTCCCCATCAGGGTCTCCCAAGGGCAGGGGCCACGTTGCCCATTACCCTCCACATCACCCAGGACAATCTCATCTATCCTCTGAGGTTTCCGCAAAGATTATCTCCAATTTTTCCCCTCCAGCCAGACCTCCCTCCTGAGAGATTCGCTGAACTCAGGTTCCCTGGGTGGGGCCGTGGCTTCCCTCTGGCTCCTTCATTTGCCTACGAGTAATTCATGACTCCGTGAATGGAATGGGAGCCGGGAGTAGAAAGCTCAGATGGCAGGAGGCGGGCAAGGACTGGTGTCCTGCCTGCATCTGGGAGAGGTGAGGCTGCAGCCCTGCTTCTCTCCTGTAGCTTGGCTATTTATGTGGGGAGGCACCCTGTATGCAGCTGTGGCCCCCCTACCCCAGCCCCTGGTGCAGACAGCATAGAGAGAGCGGACCAAGTCCCCAAATGCCAGCATCCTCCTTTCGGCAGCGATCCTGCCTCACCCTGGAAAACTGTGTGAGTGGAGCTCCGACTCGGGCGCTCCCTCACGGAGGAGCCGGTGCAGGGCGGTTCCTGGCCTGGAGCCTCGCACAGACTGGGAGAGGGGCCAGGATCACGTTCCCTGCTTTCCTCAGCTCTCGCTCTTCCCCAGCAGCACAGCTCCCCACGTGGGGATCTTGTACCTGAACCAAGAAAAGCAAAGCTGCTAATCTGACAAGATCAATCTCCAAATACCACAGGAATGCAGCCTGCCTGCCTGCTCCCATCAGAGACTCCGCTCAGCTCTAAGCACATCTGCGGTTCCTACTTCCCATAGTGCCCGGAGCTGTGTCTGCAAGGGAATAAACTGCCCCCACCCCCAGGTGTCTGACCTGCTACTGAGGTCCCATCCTTCCGGGCACAGCTCAGACATCACCTGCACCAGGGAGTTCCCCTGATCAATCTCTTATTACCCCTTCCCGCTAAGGGCCTCCTCTGTCCTCACCTCTTCCAGGGCACAGCTGCCTGGGTATGCGTTTGTGTCCATGCACTGCCTCCCATAACCCCAAGTGCAGATGAGGAAAGGGAGGCTGGGAAAGGTTAAGCCAATCCAAAGCCTATGCTCTGATCACCACAGTCCAATGCTTATCACACCATCTGTGAAGAAGGACCAGTTTGTTTGGCTTTTTAAATTTCAACTCTGTCACAGAGTGACACTTTCATAAAAGTATAAAAAAATGAATCACTAGAAAAATTAAAACATAAAATTTTATTTTTAAATTACTAGGGTCAACTGACATAAATTTACTTTCTCTAATTGCTATAGATATTCCTAAAACTTCATTATCAATTTCTCAAAAATTAGACCAGCTCACATCACTTTTGATTTCATTGCACACAACAGGCTCCCAACTGACAGATGCCCTGCAGGGGAATTTTCTCAAGGTATGCCCAGTGCTCACCTTCAGGAAAATTAGAGAAAAGACTAGACATAGCTCCTCAGGTCCTGAACTGGGGCAGGAGAACAGATACACCATCAGGAGCAGTTAGCAGTCTGAGGCCTCCCACTTCGCCAGCAGCAGATGAATTTATAACCAGGAAAAAACCAACAGGTGGGTCTGCAGTATCTACCTGTGCAAAAAAGTGTGGGTCCCTAGTCATCTAGGGAAGGAGATTTGTTCAAAGAAAACACAACTTCTGGCCATCCATGCAGACCCACCTATGAGGGCTGGAGCACAGAGAAAAGAGGAAGACGATGGGGTATATAACTGTCAGGTACTCTGGGGCTGCATTCCTTGAATGGTGGGGGAGGCAGAAGAGGGAGGCTGAGACAACAAGTGAAACTAATTTAAAAGCAGAACATGGATCAGTTCCCGGAAGAGGTCAGAACAACTAACACTGAGGAACACATGAAAAAAAATTGATGGCCGAGAAATCAAGAGGACACAGATGGCCATTCCTCCCGTTTCAAGTTGAAGTCCAGGCCAAGGACGGGCACTTAGTCTGTCTAGCCCACACAGGGCTGTCAACCCTGAACACTCTGCAGAGAGGAGCTCTCTGCTCTTCCTGGAAAGGCCCAGCACCCAAGGATTTCACTTTAAGGGGTACCTACTGAAAATATTAAAAATATTCTCCAAGCAAAAGGGATCTGCATTCCCCTACAGGCTGATGGTCCCGAGCCTGACGCAGGACATAAAGTGGGACTGGTGGGTTTGATTCCTGGTTCTGTGCTACTGTGACCTTCGGTAAGTTATAGCTTTTTTTCATCTGTAAAGTGGGGGCATAACAACACTTACTCCACAGGGTTGTTGAAAAGACTAAATGAGATAATGAATTTATGGTGTTTAGCACAGTGATTGGTACATAGTAAGTGCTCTATAAAACTGTGACATTTTATATACACAGGCTGTCTTTGTTTCCCAATGAAATGGAGGCTCTTGAGAAACCAAGATGGCGGCATAGGTAAACACCTGAAATTGCTGCCTCGCACAACCACTTCAAAAATACAACTAAAAGACAAAACGGACATCATCCAGAACCACAGGAAGGCTGGCTGAGTGGAAATTCTACAACTAGAAGGAAAGAGAAAAGCACACTGAGACTCAGAGGAGGTGCAGAAGTAAAGTGCAGAGCTGGGCCTCACCTGGGCACCTCCAAACCTCAAACAAATAAGAGGAATCTGCAGATCTCTCCATAGCTCCTGCTGGGTAGCCTCAGGCAGAGGCTAAATCAGCACCTCCTTAGAGATCCAAGAGCCAGTGTACCCAGTGGTCAGAGTGGGACCATCCAGATTACAACTCCTCAGATCCATAAGGGACAGATACAGGGGGCAGACTCAGTGAGCACCAAAGCCCCACTGAAGCAAGTCTTGCCCCATAAGGTGTCTTCAGCTCAGAAGTTCTCCCACTGTAGACACAGCGGATTCTCACAGCCAATTGGCCTGGAGGTCAATTCCTCCTGGTGATACCTACAACAATCAAGGCTTAACTACAACAAGACTGTGCACAAAGCCCACAAAGGGGTGCACCAAGAGTGTCCACCTCAGGTAATTGGGAAGGCTGAGCGACTGGGCCCTATAGGACACCTAGCACAGAAAGCCACTCCATCAACACAGGAAAGCAGCCAAAATGCAGAGACAAAGAAACAGGTCACAAATGACAGAAATGGAGGAAAGCAAACTACTGGATATAGAGTTCAAAACCACGGTTATAAGGTTTTTCAAGAATTTTCTAGAAACCGCCGATAAATTTAGTGAGACCCTCGATAAATCTAGTGAGACCCTCGAGGGTATGAAAAAGGACCAACTAGAAATTAAGCATACACTGACTGAAATAAAGAATATTATACAGAGATCCAACAGCAGACTAGAGGATCGCAAGAATCAAGTCAAAGATTTGAAATACGAAGAAGCAAAAAACACCCAACCGGAAAAACAAAAACAAAAAAAGAATCCAAAAATATGAAGATAGTGTAAAGAGCCTCTGGGACAACTTCAAGCATACCAACATCCGAATTATAGGGGTGCCAGAAGAAGAGAGAGAGCAAGATATTGAAAACCTATTTGAAGAAATAATGACAGAAAACTTACCCTACCTGGTGAAAGAAATAGACTTCCAAGTCCAGGAAGCGCATAGAACCCCAAACAAAAGGAATCCAAAAAGGACCACACCAAGACACATCATAATTAAAATGTCAAGAGCAAAAGACAAAGAGAGAATCTTAAAAGCAGCAAGAGAAAAACAGTTAGTTATCTACAAGGGAATACCCGTACGACTGTCAGCTGATTTCTCAATAGAAACTATGCAGGCCAGAGGGAGTGGCAAGAAATATTCAAAGTGATGAATAGCAAGAACCTACAACCAAGATTACTTTACCCAGCAAAGGTAGCATTCAGAATTGAAGGTCAGATAAAGAGCTTCACAGATAAGAAAAAGCTAAAGGAGTTCATCACCACCAAACCAGTATTATATGAAATGCTGAAAGGTATCCTTTAAGAAGAGGAAGAAGAAGAAAAAGGTAAAGATAAAAATTATGAACAACAAATACATATCTATCAACAAGTGAATCTAAAAATCAAGTGAGTAAATAATCTGATGAACAGAATAAACTGGTGAATATAATAGAATCAGGGGCATAGAAAGGGAGTGAACTGACAATTCTCGGGGGGAAAAGGGTGTGGGGGTGCAGGAAGAGACTGGAAAAAAATCGTACACGTATGGATGAGGACAGTGAGGGGGGTAAGAGCAGAGGGTAGGGTGGGAACCGGGTGGAGGGGAGCTATGGGGGGAAAGAAGAGGAACAACTGTAATAATCTGAACAATAAAGATTTAATTTAAAAAAGAAAAGAAATGGAGGCTCTTTGTATACAATGTGTCTTATACAATGCTTGGGCATCTAGCCCTAAAAAAGTGTCTGGCACATAGTAGGTGCTCAATAAAGATATGTTGAATGAGTCCCAGCCAGTGTGGCTCTGTTGGTTGAGTGTCATCCCATGCACCCAGAGATCACTGGTTTAATTCCTGGTCAGGGCAGATGCCCAGCTTGCAGGCTTGATCCCCAGTAGACGGCATGCAGGAGACAGTGTCAGTGGTTCTCTCCCATTGATGTTTCTCTCTCTCTCTCTCTCTCTCTCTCTCTCTCTCTCTCTCTCCCCCCCTCTCTTTCTCTAAAATCAATAAAAACATATTCAAAAAAAGATATGTTGAATGAATGACATGGTAGCTATTATCACTAGGTTTATAGGAGAGTAGAGTTGATGTGGCAACTTAAGGAATGGGAGAAACTTGAGTATGATTAAATAGTGATATGAAGGAGTCAGTAAAGAGAATGAAGATCTAGGTTTCTGGATCTTCAGGTCCAAGATCCAGGAGAGGCTGAGGAAATCAGAGTATGGGGAAGGGACTGACCTCAGAGAAGAGATATTCTAGAGCAGTGATGGTGAACCTTTTGAGCTTGGCGTGTCAGCATTTTGAAAAACCCTAACTTAACTCTGGTGCCATGTCACATATAGAAATTTTTTTATATTTGCAACCATAGTAAAACAAAGACCTACATTTTTGATATTTATTTTATATATTTAAATGCCATTTAACAAAGAAAAATCAACCAAAAAAAATGAGTTCGCATGTCACCTCTGACACGCGTGTCATAGGTTTGCCATCACTGTTCTAGAGGGTAGAAGTGACAGGACTCAGTGACTAATTGGATAGTTGCTTGAGAAAGGAAGGAGGAAGAAAGACTCCCAGATTTTTGGCTCAGGTGACAGAGTGATGGATAGTGGTGTCATTCACTGAAATAGGCAACGTGCTTGGACTGATCTGATTTACTGAAAATTCAATGAGGTGGAGATACTAATGTTGAGATGTTGGAGAGTCATCCAAGTGGAGCTGTCCAGCAGGAAGCTGGGTATTTGAGTCTACAGATCAGGAGAGGTCTGGGCTCAAACAGATTTGGGAGTCATCAGTACACATGTGTTAGCTGAAGCAGCGGAGGGAGAAGGGAGCCATAATGAGCCCTGGCAGACATCAACAGTTAAGGGTGGGCACAAAAGAAGGAGATTGTTTGCAAAAGAAACTGAGAAGGAACAATCAGAGAAGTAGTAGAACTGGAAGGGAGCCTGGACAAAGACTTTATGAGGAGAGTTTCAAATGCTCAAAATGGAGGAAGAGATCATTACTGTCACATGCTCAGAGATGTCAAAATAAAAAGGAGAAGGTCTATCCACTGGATGTGTCAGGTAGTCCTTTTGGTGACCTGGACTAGGGCACTGCAGGGAGGGGAGAGTGGGAGAGGAAGCTAGACTATAGACATGAAGCGTTAGCGGGATGTGAGGAAGCGGAGAAAGCAATTATAGCAAGCCTTCTGCACACGCAGGGTTGGGGCGGGGGCTCAGTTTGCTCCTGGTATGGAAGGACAGTGATTCTGTAGAAGTGGACCGTGCTCTGCTCTCCTCTGTAATTTATGGTACAGGACAAGCTTAGCAAGGATGCCTCTCAATCTTAGCTGCGCCCTCCCCGCCTCCCCCTCCCCCAGTGCTGCAGTGATAAAAGTCCCAGGATCCTTTTCTGGAATGGCAGAGAGGGAGGGGGTTTGGAATGTGGGGATACCAGACACCCAGCTACCCTGGCCAGGAGCCCACAAGCTCTCAAAGGCCCCAGGGCAGTGTGATAGGCCTCCTGTACCGTCTCACGCGAGGGTCCTAAAACAGGCAGCTGGGACTCTGTCAATACTCCAGACGTGCTGCCTCAGAGAGCTCAGAAAGGTTTCAAAGGCCATCCTTGTGCTCTGGGGAATTCATCCGGTTTGGACCATGCAATGACTCCTCAGCAGTGAGAATCACAGACACACACAATCACAGATAAACACCAAGCACCCTGGCCTTCCTAGAGCAAAGTGTGTCTTAGGAGAAGTGAGGCTTTCCTTTTGTAGAGCTGTAGCGAGTCTACATTGATACCTCATTTGCTACCACCAGGCATCTGGTAGACCTCTGCACTTTGACAACTAGCCAGCCTGCCATGAGAGGGCAGCCGCGAGAGGACGCAGAATGCAGCAGGTAAGCCTGTGGAGTCTGTGGTTAGAGGGCTTGGGTTAAAACTTGGCTTCATCACTTCCTATCTGTGTGACCTCAGGCAAATCGCTTGGCTTCTCTACCCTCTACTTCCCCCTATTTAAAAAAGGATTAATAACAACACCCATCTCATATGATTGTTGGAAGGATTAAAACAGGAAAAAAAAATAGGAAAAGGCCTAAGCACAGGACCTGATACATCAATACTGATCCATCACTAGGTGTTAGCTATCCTGGTCGCTGCTGCTGGCAGTGCTCCGCAGCATGGCCGTGGTCTGGGGTTGGGTTCTGCTTTCGGTTGAAGATGTCTGCCAAGGGCTTTTAGCCTGTGGGTGCCGCAATTGCTCCCAATGCTGAGTGGCCCCACTCAATCTTTCACCAAAGCACAAAAAAAGCCACTCAAACACATGTAGCAAAGCATTGCCAGGAAAATGGGTGTGTTGATTAAGGTTTTATGAGTTATATTTTTTCTTTAAACGTACAGTGTAAAATGTTTACCTTGACCTATCTGAAATCTTTATTTCTTTCTAAAAAACTTACCTGATTATAAAAAAAGTCATTGAGAAGATGACAATTCACTTAGTAAGTGTCTAACAATTATGCTAAAGTGATCTAACATTTATAGCCCCAAGATATATCACCTCAATTCATCCTCTTGACTAACGAGTTAAGTAATGCTCAGACTTTCCAAAGATCACACAGCCTGTTAAGATATGAGAACTTTCTGTCTCCAAATCTCAAGTCTTTCCAATCTATTGTGCATTCGTATGTGTCAAAATAATTATTTTTTTTCTAGTAGCTCTCTCCATGGGAACAGTGTTTTATCAACATTCCTCACACCCTCACTTTCCTGAGGGCAGATATTAATATCCATTCATAAAACAAACAGTAAGTGCCTACTATGTGCTAAAGGCTCTGCTAAGTGTTGGCATCCATGAATGTCTCTATTCTAAGAAGTGCAGAACCTACTATGGTAGAAGAAACATCAACAAATTATAAATACAATGAAGAGCTATGTATGTAGCACTGGTAATACAGATTGAGAAAAGAGTAACTGGGTGCATGCAAAGGGGTGGAGGTCACAGATGACTTTTCCATTCCATGAGACCAACAGATGAAAGGCCTCAATCCAATGTTTAGAGCAGAGAAGACGCTCAATAAACTTGAGTTCCTTTGGATCTTCTGCCCAAAGATGTATCCAGGCAGGCAAGTTTCAAGAATAAGGAATGAAAGGAGGATCTCCCAACAGAGAGCTCAAACATGTGAGAGGGAACAAGCCGGCTTCCCAGAGGAGCAGGACTCTGCAGCCTGGACCACACGGCACATCAGCATCCCTTCCATCACCACTGCCTGATCCACTACCTGTGCGCAGGTGTGGGAGTCAGTGACTGGGTGAGCACAAGGAGGAAGGAGGCTTAGGATGGAGTGAGAGTGAAATCAGGTTGGGAAAAAAACAAACAAACAAAAACAAACAAAGAACAAAACCCCCCCCTGTGGGACTGATGGTATAATACATGTAATTGGAACCCTGAGAAGGGAGGTGGGACAGAAAAAAATATTTGTAAACAATGTCAAAACTCCCAAATTTGATTTTAAAAATGAAGTATGGATCCATAGATCCAACGAGAAAAATAAACACAAGCTAGGGTTTGTAAAGAAAACCATAACAAGATTATTATAATCAAATTACTGAAAATCAGTGATAAGAAGAAACACTCAAAAAGCAGCCAAAGGAAAATAAAAACATTATAAACAAAGTAAAAACCTACTAGAATACCTAAAACTAAAAACACTGATGACACCGATGTAGAAAACCTAAAACTCTCATATACTGCTGGCAGGAAAGCAAAACGACGTAGTTAATTTTTAAAAAGTTTGCAATTTCTTATATAAAGTGAAGCATACATCCTGTACACAAATGTGTATAGTGGCTCTATTTTAATAGCTAAAAACTGGAATTAACCCAAATGTCTTTTGAGTGCTGAAGAGATAAACAGACTATTACATCCATACAAGGGAATACTATTTAGCAACAAAAAGGAACAATGGATACACACAACACATGGGTGAATCTCAAATGCATTTTAATAAGTGAAAGAGGCAGACTCAAAAGGCTACATACTGTATGATCCCATTTATATGAAATTCTGGAAATATTTTAGGGACAGAAAACTGATTAGTGGTTATCAGGGCCGGCCGTTGGGGGGTCAGGGGAAGGTTAAGTGTGAAGGAGCACGAGGAAACTTAGGGGGTGCTGACAGAAATGTCCTATTGATGGTTATGCAACAGGCATGCATTTACCCAATTCACACAACTACACTCAGAAGCCATTTTTACTGCTTGTAAATTACACTTTAACAAACCTTATTTTTACTAAAAGTATGATACATCCCTACAATTATATATTATGAAATCATTTAAAAAATAAGATGGATCCATTTATACTGGTAATAGGATAATCTCTAACATAGACTATTAGGAGTAAAAAGCAAGATACAGAACAATAAATACAGTATGTTCCCATTTATGGTAATACTGACTATCTCTGGGGAAGGGACCTAGAGTGGGAGTATATATCCTTTGGCCTGTTTGAGTTATTTACTTTTTTTAAATCGCATGCTCACATTACTTTCAATTAGAAAAAGTAAAAGAAACTATTTACAGGTCACGGAAAACTCACAGGTGTCTGGCCCAGAGGACTGAGAAAACACAGGTAAGAATATGGAACATAGTGCTAGATACTTAAGAGGTGCTCAGTAAATAGCTGGGGGAAGCAAAATATTTGGAATCAATTCAGAGGCAAATCCAGGACAATGTGAACACCAGATTTTCAGCCAGAAGAGCCCCTGTTTTACACAAGTAGCTGAGTTTGCATCTCAGTTAGAAAAAGAAAAGGAGCATAAAACCCACATATCCTGGATTTATGTTTGGGCAGGCTGTTTCTCAGCACTCCTGTGCAACACACTGCGTCCCCTAACCGCAGCGCAGCCTTCGAAGGGATGGGGTGCAAGCCCTTTCCC
This sequence comes from Myotis lucifugus, assembly GCF_000147115.1. Lineage (NCBI taxonomy): Eukaryota > Metazoa > Chordata > Mammalia > Chiroptera > Vespertilionidae > Myotis > Myotis lucifugus. The sequence goes on from NW_005871085.1 coordinate 125,144, forward strand.
CAGGGAGCGCAGCCCACCCCAGGGCTGCTCCGGTGGCCCAAGAGCTATTCATATGCCCGGAGGGTCCTGAGCAGCCTTTCCCCTGCCCCCCAGGTCACACACTCCCATAATTTTCTGAAGGAACGAAACAACCCTGACAGTCTCCCTGTGCTCCAGGCTGCAGACAAGACAACCTCCGCACGTCAGGCCCTGCTCCACATGAAGGCTTCAGTAAAAGAAAACCCGAAAGGAAAAGGCAGGTAAGTAACCAAGGCCCCTCGGCAGCATTTGGTAAAAGGAGCTCCCAGGGTTTGGCACAGCTTTGTTCAGCAAGCCTGTTATCAAGGGAATCAGGAATCCAGAATGCAAAGTGGACAAGGAGAGATGCCAGCCTCAGAGACTCCTCTTTGATCCCTGCTTTATTTGGCCTTGCCTCTCCTAGCTTCCAAAAATGTTTGGCCATTGCTCTGGCTGGTAGGCTCAGTTGGTTGGGCATCATTCCAGTTCAATTCCTAGTCAGGGCACATGTCTGCCGGGTTGCCAGCTCAATCCCCAGTAGGGGGTGTGCAGGAAGCAGTCAATCGATGTTTCACTCTCACAATGATGTTTCTCTCTCTCTCTCTCTCTCTCTCTCTCTCTCTCTCTCTGTCCCACTCCTTTCTTCTCTCTCAGTAAAAACAAAACAAAACAAACAAACAAAACAAACAAACAAAAAAACCTTTAAAAATTAAAATAAATAAATAAGCAGTTTGGCCACTGATACTATGACTAGGCTCTCCTGTACTATGACTGGGCCACTGCCTTGCCTGCCTCTGGACGCCTGGTTTCCACAGGGCAACCACATAGGTTCTCCCTCTGCCTCTCCCACAGAACAAGCTGTGCAGGTGGGTGAACAGAGGATGCGATACAGCAAGGGCACAGAGTGGGATGGGGGTGGGAACCAACTAAAAGCAAAGTCCTTTCCAGGTACCCACAGACTCAAGGACACGGAAGGGAAGTTACGACAGAATCTTGTTTTCTCTGGAGCACATCACTTGCCCTTAGGGCAGGGTTTCTGACTCCCACGCCAGGGACCAGGCAGGCTGTCTCGGTGGTGGGAAGAAAGAGGGGCACTTACCGGGGGAAGATGGCAGTCATCAAGGCTGAAGCATAGCCAGGCTTGCAAGCTCCCTCTGAGAAGTTTGCGTACTTGGTGGCTAACTCCGCAGGCCTGTGGGAGGAGAAGGAGAGTCACAGCCTGCCGGGCACTCAGCAGTCAGGGGGTTACTGGTTTGTGAAGAGCTGTAGGTGTTAAGCCTTGAATAAAGCTTCATTCCCTACCATCAGCACGTAAGTCCTTCTTCCACACCAAGGCTTCAGGGGGGCAAGCCCCCCCAAATCAAAAAGCCCTAAAGGACTAGGTAGATAAATAAGCAAGGCCCATCCTGGAACTTAGTAAAAAGAACTCACTGGGTTCGCATAGATTCTCTGCAGTAACTCTGATACCGAGGAAATCAGGAACTCCATCCAGGCTCCCAGGCTGGGAAAGTAGAGCCTGGACATCTGAAGAGAGAGCTGCTCAGACTTTGGTCAAGTCAGCGGCACTGCCCTTTCCACATCCTTCTATATCCCACAGGCCAGCCTCATCTGCCTCGATGCTCTCCAGCCTTGGGAGCCACTCAGGGTGCCCTGAATACAGATCATATGTACGCTGGGGCTGTTTACTGTGACCGTCAGACGTTTAGTTGAGAAAGCTCCTGTGCTCTTCTATTCTCTCTGCCTAGAGTGTTCCTCCTTGTCCTTCTCTACTTGGCTATGCCCACTGGGTTTTCAAAACTAAGCTCCGATGTCAACTTCAGTGGGAGTAATTCCCTGACCTCCAGACTGCCCCCCGCCACCCACACTACATGCTAACTCCCATCAGCACTCGCCGTCCTGTGCCGTCGTTGGTAGCATGTCTCCCTCTTTACACTGTAATTTCCTGAGCTCAGTCTGATTGAACCCTGCGCCCCAGTACCTTACACAGAAATGGGCAAACAAAGACCCTTATAATTTTATTAAGGAACAAAATGACCCTGAGAGGCTCACTGTACTTGGACTGGAACCAAGACAGTCTTGGGAACCCACAAGTCAGAGATGGCTGAGTATTTTTCAGAAGACTTGTGTGTTTTAGCCCTGGCTTTGTTGCCCTGTGACTGTAGACAAGTCACCTCATACCTTTGGGCTTCGATGCCTTTGTGTGTTCAGTGTGGGGCTGGAGTAGTTTAGAGAAAACTACATGGGAAGACCAGGATACTTTCAGTGACTGCTGGGGCTGCAGGCCCTGCCTGCTGGGGCACCTGAGGAAGTCCCGGCTGGCTGCCAGTTCCCAGTCCCAGCCTCCCCTCACCTCCGCCCTTGGACCTGCTGCCAAAACTGATCACTCTGATGCCCAGCTGCTCTACAGTGCTGGGGCCCTGTGGGAAATTTCCCGTAGGGCTGCCTCCCGCAGGGACTGTGTGGGGTCATATAAGGTGGTGGTGTTGGGGGGAGGGACTGGCACCTGCACTAGATAGCCAGAAACAATGGGGCACTGCCTATCATGTGCCATGTGTGACTTACTCATGTGCCCCTGAGGGCCTAGCCCAGGGTCGTACACAGAATAACTGCTCAGTGAATTTAGACAAACTCTTCTGTATCCATGTGCAATTTCTTCTAGAAGTCCATGTATTTTTTAGCCGTCCCTACCAATGAAATTTAAAGCCTGAAATGCAAAAGCAAATGATGAGTGACAGGCCAGGGCAGGGACTTTATTTGGTAGGCAAAAGAAAGTCAAAGGCTTAATCAGAAAATTTACATAACAATATTTTTCTTATGTAAACAACTCTATTTCAGAAACAAAATGTAAACTACATTTCAATTACTAAACTTATTGGAAGCTTTTGGACTAGGCACAGTGATGAAAACTATAGATTTTTTTAATTACTCCTCTCAATAGCCATGTGCTATTAATTATTAATTTATACACAAGCTCAGGAAGATGAAGAGACTTATCCAAAATCACACAGCTAGTAAGTGACAGATACTGGATTTGAACCTGTTTCTAACACCAGTGCAGGAGCTCTTAACACGGCATTGCCAGCAGCGTGGATCGCAGTAAGTGCCATCACAGGGAAGCGGAGTCTAGGGCTAGTGTGCAAGTGGCAGTGCAACTGGAGATGGGAAGAGGGTCAAAAGTGTGTATATGAGCAGCGAGGCACCATGAGTCCCTCATATCCTTGTCTCCCGATCCCCCGCCACCTGCCTGCCCACCTTGTACAGCGGGTACCTGAGGTCTTTCTGAATTCTAGAAAGTTTCACAAAGAGTATGAAAGATGAATGGCAGTTGCCTCTTTAACACAGTGCACTGCATAAACACACGTACAATAACAGACAAACTTTTGGCCACCTCTTTCCTCTCTAGTTTACACCATCAACTTTTGGCAAGGTGCTTCAAGAATAAGGGCTATGGGACAGTCCAGGGTCCATGGGCTCAGGTCACCTATGGCAGAGAAGAGGGAGCACCCACAAGATGGAGCACGGGGAGCCAGAACCCAGCAGGAAAGGCTCTTCCCATGGCAGTGCAAGGTAGTCACACATCTAGGATGATCGGCTCTAAAGGATGATCCCCCCTGCCTCCGCCCAATTCAAAAAGCAACAGTAACTTCAAAACACAGGGCCCTGGGTACAGTGGGTGGGTCAAATTATTACCAAATTAAAATGCCTTAGACATGGCCTCCTGACTATCCCAGGAAGAGAAGAATAGGGGGAGTGTTGGGAACTCTGAGTCATACAGCAGGCTGGGACCCCTGGGGCAGTTAGCGGTCAAAACCACCAAGACTAACAGTCGCCAACTCCCTGGGGCCAGAATGGTTAGTTTCTCTAAGGCACTCACACTCCAAATGCCAGGAGGCCCCCACAGATGTCTGATCAAATCATGCAGCCCTTGTTCTTCTCAGACTCTGCAGCTGGCCTTTCATTTCGGGAGCTTTAGCATTTCAAACAGTAAGAGCACCCATTGTCCTACAACCGTGACTACCAAGCCCCTGGGGTGAAGAGTGGAAACCACTGCACTCTCAAGAGGAAATCCAGATGGACAGACTGGAATCTGAAAGAAGGAACCAGACTTGACTCCCCTGCTTCACTCAGAAGCACCACGTTGAAGGAATCAGGCCAAGCAATGGGTTGTAAGTAAGAAGTGCAGGATCTGGAATCAGAAGCGTTCTCAGAGGACACCGGCGAGCTGTGTGGCCTTGGGCAAGCGATGGAAAATCGGATTCTCAGCTTCCTCATCTGCAAATGGGAACCCCTCAGGTCCCAGGGATCTTGGGGGGATGTGGTGAGAAAGCCCACGTGGAGGGCAGCACCACACATGTGCTGTGAGGGATGAGGTGGCAGCAGCCGGCAGCCAGGCTTTGAACACTTGGCTCAAGTTGGGGTTCTGTCACCGGGGAGAGTCACTGGGTGATTTCCAGTGGAAGAGTGCATTTTAAGGCTCAACATCTGGGAGACAAAGAGTAGCTTTAGCATTTAGCACTGCAAGAGGAGAGAGTGTGATGTTTCAGTTGCTAAGGGAAGGAAGTATCTCAAGAAGGACAGAGGGACCAGCTGTGTCAAACATAGGGGTAGGCCTGGTGTGGCCCCAGGACTGACAGCTGGATTTGGCAACATGAGGTTACTCCCGACCTTGAAAAGAGCTGTTTCACTGGAGGGGTGAGGGCGAGGGGACGAAATGCTTATTTCATTGGATTTAAGAGAAACGGAAGAATTGGAGACATGGAATATAAACTAGAGTTTTGCTATAAAGGAAGACAGAGAAATGGGGCAATTAGCTGGAGGAGGGAAGCAAGGCAATATTTTAGCATGTTTATAAGCTGCTCAGAATAAGAGAAAAACTCATGAGTAGTCGAGATGGGACAGTTGTAGGAAAAATGCCTTTGCGCAGGTGAGGGGAAAGGACTTAATACAAAAGAAGGGTTGGCCTTATCTCTGCTCACCCTGCCCTTCCCTGTGATCACCTATGCATCCTGCAATATTCAGTTTAAGCACCGCTTCCTTTATGAAGCTTTTCATGATTATTTCCCTTCCGGAGTAGGACCAGCCCTTTCTGCCTGTGGACCCCATCTTACCTAGAGCTGACTTCCACCTTCAGCTTGCCCACTTGTCTCCACACACTCTCTTTCTCTCCCACCTCCCTCCCTTCCTTCCTCTCATTCATTCACTCACTCACACAACAAATATGTAGAGGCAGCAGAGTGACTTTGGGCACGTTGTTTAATTACTCTGTGCCTTAATTTCCACATCTTCAAAACTGGGATTGTAGTGGTACTTCACAAAGTTGTTGTGAGGATTATGTTGAGAAAAACGTGCTTACTACAATGCCTGGCACATAGTTTCTTTCTAAATACATGTTAACAGTGACAGTCTTATTGTTATCTGCCAGACATTGGCCTGGGATTAGGGATAAGATGACCAGGACAGTCATGGCCTGACACTCCTTACACTAAGAAGTAATTATCCATTTACATATATTTAAAATAATTAATTAATTAATTTAATTCTTTATCCTCACCCAAGGAGTGAGGATATTTTTTTCCATTGATTATTAAAGAGGATGAGGCAGGGGAGAGGAAGAGAGAGAGAAACATTGATGTGACAGAGACACGTGTGCCCCGACTGGGGGCAGGGGTTGAACCTGCAACCCAGGTATGTGCCCTTGACTAGAAATGGAACCCACGGCCCTCTGGTGCACAGGTTGACACTCTAACCACAGAGCCATGCTGGCCAGAGCATCTACTTATCTTTTTCTCCTAGACCAAAGGTTCCCACATTTTTTTGGCCACGCCCCACCTAAGCATCTCTAAAATCCTGATGCCCCCCCCACCCCCCCCCCCGTAACACATAATTCTTATTATTCAAATGTGAACTCCTATTCACGTGGAGGAAGCCTAAAAGGCCATTAACGTGGTCTAAACAAGCTTCCAAAGACATGGAATCCATAAAAGAGAAAAATAAAGAACGAAAGGACAGCTGAAGTACTGAAGAAGAAATCACTAAGAAATTGTTAAAAAATAATAATATGGCCCTAACCGGTTTGGCTCGGTGGATGGAGCGTCGGCCTGCAGACTGAAAGGTCCCGGGTTCGATTCTGGTCAAGGGCACGTACCTTGGTTGCGGGCACATCCCCAGTAGGGGGTGTGCAGGAGGCAGCTGATCGATGTGTCTCTCTCATTGATGTTTCTAACTCTTTATCCCTCTCCCTTCCTCTCTGTAAAAATCAATAAAAATATATTTTAAAAAATAATAATATGAAGTGATATGAAAAAATAGCAAATAAAGTTTCAAAACATATAATAGAGAACTGAAATGCATAAACATATCACAATATGTATTTACTAGTATATATTGTACATAAGGCCCCTAGAACCACAAGAAATACAAAAAATTCACTGTTAGTAACTCATTCTCGAATTGCCCCCCTGTGGAGGGTGTGCACCATATTGGGAACCACTGTCCTAACCATGAAAATTGAGCCTAGTGCATAGCACAGAGCACCATGCGCAGCACAGAATACATAAGTACCCAACAAAATGTTTGTAAGACTAAACCCAACTGGTCACCTTGACTTTTTTTTTTTTTCCTTTAAATATACTCTACCGATTTTTTACAGAGAGGAAGGGAGAGAGATAGAGAGCCAGAAACACCGATGAGAGAGAAACATCGATCAGCTGCCTCCTGCACATCTCCCACTGGGGATGTGCCCGCAACCCAGGTACATGCCCTTGACCGGAATCGAACCCGGGACCCCCCAGTCCGCAGGCCGACGCTCCATCCACTGAGCCAAACCGGTCTCGGCAGTCACCTTGACTTGAAAGTTAATTGACAAGAAGTGTGGGGGAGAGGTGGGGACAGCTGAGGAAAATGGAGACGGGACTTCAAGTTATTCCTGAGGACTCAATAGATCAGTGATGGGCATCTGTGACCAATAGTCTAATTCCTATGATCCTCTCAGAGAGGACTGAACTCAGACCAGCCCCTACTATGCACCCTCCCTCATTCTATCTGCTAGTTTACTGATGTGCAGGTCAAGAAACTGACTGTGAGCATGAAGTGAGACCATGTAAAATACCACTCACACTGCCTGGCAAATAACAGTTAATAAATACCAGTTTCCTTTCAAGCAAATACAGCAACTTAAAGGTAGCCAACATTACTGTGCTGGGAGGGCTTGCATGAACACAGATAAGAAGCCTCAGCACAGACCTCACCTCCCACTGCTTCTTCAGGTCTGCCCCCTCTCACCGTCCTTACGAAGATGCTTTTTTCCGATAACTAGAGGGTTGTTTCTGGGGCAATGACATTATTACAGAAATGAAAGAAGCTGCTTAGGTTAGATTTAGTAATCTTATTCTGTAACTAAGCATTTTTATTTTAACTTATTTTCAGAAATAGCTTTTATGTAAGAAAAGGTAATCCTGCCATAGATCCTTTTAAGCTCCAAGATGGAAACTTTTCTTCTTAAGGACAATTTTATCTCCTCTGACTCTCTCTCCCCTCCAACCCCATGACCCCACTGCTACAGGTCTGCTGGCTCTTGTTGCAATATCACGAGTCTCTTCATTCACTCACATTTGGGGTGCTGTCGATCAATCCTACCCTGAGTTATCACGAACCCTTTGCTCTTTGTGAACTCCAGAGCAGACTTGGGCTTCTATACAGTTTCTGCCTCACAGCGATCAGTGATAAACTCGACAACGCTCTCTCATGTTTCTTCCATCACTTTAAGAGGAACTACTTGATCTGAGCCATCTGGAATTTGTGGTATTTCCCAGCGCTGGAGGTCCTGCTTTCCCTCTCTGGGTACTCTACTATTTGATTCAGTGATGACTGCAGTTTAACTTCATCTCCAGGGTCTTGCAATGTATTTCATTTTGACTGGTTAGCATGCTCTCCATCCAGTACGCTCTTGCTTAGCCTGAGCTATGTAGGCAATTCTCACAGACTCTCCACCAGGGCTCTGTTGTGACCACTCCAGTTCAATCTCGTTTCTTTGAAAATTAAAAGACACATCCTCTTTCTGGGTGGTACTGAAAAGGGCAAAGAAACTAAGATTTATTGAGCATAAACCATGTGCCAGACAGTTGACCTAATTATCTAATTTAGCTTTACAATAATCCTCTATGACAGGATAGCCCTTAGACCCAGAGGACATAGTTGAAAGATGTGCTGTCCCATGTCTAAACTATGAAATTTCAAATGATACATTTTTATAGGGATTGCATTCAATCTGTAGATCGCTTTCAGTAGTATGGACATTTTAACAATATTCTTCCGATCCATGAGATGAATATTTTTCCATTTATTTGTGTCCTCTTCAATTTCTTTCATGGATGTTTTACAGTTTTCAGTGTCTGGGTCTTTTGCCTCCTTAGTTAAACTTTTTCCTAGGTATTTTATTCTCTCTGATGCAAATTGTAAATGGGATGGACTATTTTCTTAATTTCTCTTTCTTACAGTTCATTATTCATGTATAGAAATGCAACTAATTTTTGTGCATTGATTTTTGTATCCTGCAACTTTACTAAATCTGTTTAATACTTCTAACAATTTTATGGTGGATTTTTAAGGGTTTTTTATATCTTGTCATCTGCAAATACTGACAGTCTTACTTCTTTTTGGATTTGGATGCCTTTTATTTCTTTTTCTTGCCCAATTACTTTGACTAGGACTTTCAGTACTATAATGAATAAGTAAGAGTGAGCATCCTTATTTTTTTCCTGATTTTAGAGGAAAAAATTTCCAGCTTTTCCCCACTGAGTATGATGTCAGCTGTAGGCTAGCCATATGATGTATGACACTCTCTCTCTTTCTCTTTTTTTTTAATATGTTTTATTGATTTTTTTACAGAGAGGAAGGGAGAGAGATAGAGAGTTAGAAACATCGATGAGAGAGAAACATCGATCAGCTGCCTCCTGCACATCTCCTTCTGGGAATGTGCCCGCAACCAAGGTACATGCCCTTGACCGGAATCGAACCTGGGACCTTTCAGTCCGCAGGCCGATGCTCTATCCACTGAGCCAAACCGGTTTTGGCATGACACTCTCTCTTGATGCTGGGCAGCAGCAGCAAGCTGTATCTCCCAGTTAGACAGGTGAATGCAATGGTAAATAACTGATACTCCACGATGTACTATGTTGCCAGCATTTTGGGGATATTGTGTTCTGAGCACGTTTAAGATAGGCTAGGCTAAACTATGATGTTTGGTAGGTTAGGTATATTATATACATTTTCAACTTAACAATATTTTCAACAATAAGTCAAGGAGCATCTGTATAGGTATTTGTGTATGTCTACTTCTATGCTTTCTATTCTATTACCAATACCATGGAACAGAATACTTGATTACTGTAGCATTATTGTAAGTCCGAAGTCATGCAGCATTGGTCCATCAGCTTTGTTCTTTGTTAGCATTTTGTGGCCTATTTTGGGTCTTTTGCCTTTCCATATCCTATATAATAAAAGTGTAATATGCAAATTGACCGAATGGCGGAACGACCGATTGCTATGATGCGCACTGACCACCAGAGGGCAAATGCTCAACGCAGGAGCTGCCTGCAGCCTGCAGGCCCCAATAGCCTGATTGGGGCCTGCCAGCCAACCTCTCAGTCCCTCCCCCTTGCCAGCAGGCTCCGATCGCCTGATGGGGAACAGGGAACTGGGGGTGGGTGGCAGTGGACATGGGCGGCACCAGGCCAAAGCGGTGCAAGCAGGGACAGAAGACAACTGGCGGGGGGGGGGGGGGGG
>NW_005871085.1:135023-158952 GCF_000147115.1 Myotis lucifugus
TTTATCTGATTAGGCTTTGCGGTGCGGCTTACGTTGTGTTCCCTCCCAAGCCCCAGCTTGGAACGAGCGAATACCCCGTACTGCGATTCGTGGAAGGAAGCTTTGCTAATACTCCCCCTTCCCCATGGGGGAAAAAGCGTAAAGGTATATTTTAATTGGCAGCGGCGGACCCCGATAGCCCACGTGGGCGCTTCCAGGGGGAGACTCCTTGTATCTCCATTAGCCCCCTCGCCCTCTCCCCCTCAGAAAAGACAGTCGAATTGGGTGCTGCTCCTCTGGGCATCGGAGCCTCCGGGAAAACTCGTGCAACGCGGGCTTATTACAGACCTTGGGGGGTTGGGGGGGGGGCAGGGCCAGCTGCTGGCAGCCGGGGAAGATCAGCCCTGATCGCAGGCCAGGCCTAGGTACCTACCCGTGCATGAATTTCATGCGCTGGGCCTCTAGTAAACTAGAAGTTTGTTGCTATCCACTAAATAACTTGCTGGGATTTTCATTATTGTTGTTGTTGTTAATCCTCATCCGAGGATATTTTCTCCATTGATCTTTAGAGGGAGTGCAAGGGAAGGTGGGGAGGGAAGAGGGAGAGAAAGAGAAGAAGGAGAGAGAGGGAAAAAACCATTGATGTGAGAGACACATCAACTGGCTGCTTACTACACACACCGCAACTGGGGTCATTCAATCCATGCAACCTAGGTTCATGCCCCTGACCAGGAGTTGAATCTGTGACCCTGTGGTGCATGGCCAACACTCTAACCACTGAGCAACACCAATTATGTTGAATCTACAGATCAAGTTTGGAAGAACTGATATTTAAACAATATTGAGTCTTCTAATCCATAAACATGGAATATATCTCCATTTATCTAGTTTTATAAAAAATTTCTTTCATTAGAGTTTTGTAGTTTTCCATATATATGTAAGTATAATTTGTCAGATTTATACCTAAGTATTTCTTTATGTATGTTCATGTAAATAATATTGTGTTTTGTTTTTAAATATGTTTTCATTGATTTCAGAGAGGAAGGGAGAGGGAGAGATAGAAACATCAATGATGAGAATCACTGATTGGCTGCCTCCTGCCTGCCCCCAACTGGGGATTAAGTCCAAAACCTGGGCATGTGCACTTGACCAGAATCCAACCCAGGACCCTTCAGTTGCAGGCTGATGCTCTATCCACTGAGCTAAACGGGCTAGGGCTAATATTGTGTTTTTAATTTCAAATCCAATTGCTCACTTGCTGGTATGTAGAAAAGCAACTGACTTTTGTATATTAACCGTATATCCTGCAACCTTGCTATAATTGCTAATTAGTTCCACGAAATCCCAATTCTCTGGGATTTCCTACATAGACAACATGCTGTCTGTGAACAAAGAAGGTTTTATTTCTACCTTCCTAATCTCTATGCCTTTTCTTTCTTTTCTGATTGCATTAGTTAGAGCTTTCAGTATAATGTTGAATAGGAGTGGTGGAAGGGGACATGCTTGCCTTTTCCCAGTTTTAGGGAAAAGCATCTAGTTTCTCATCATTAAGTGTAATGTTAGCTATAGATTTTTGTAGGTGTTCTTTATCAAAGTGAGAAAGTTTCTCTCTTTCCTAGTTTTCTGAGAGTTTTTTTCTAAAATAACGATTGGATGTGAACTGTATCAATGCTTATTCTACAACTTATAGATATAATCATATGATTTTTCTTTTTTAGCCCTGTTGATGTGATGGAATACAGCAATTGACTTTATAATTACTGTATTTATAATTTGTGTACCTGGAAGAAATCCCACTTAGTTGTGGTGTGTGACTCCTTTTATGCATTGTTATATTCAATATGCTAATATTTTATTGAGGATTTTTACATGATGTTCATGAGAGATACTAGTCTGTGGTTTTCTTCTCTTACAATTCTTTATCTTTATGGTTTTAAGGTAATGCAGGCTTTATAGAACAAGTTAGGAAGTGTTCCCTTTGCTTCCATTTTCTGGAAAAGGCTGTAGAGAATTGCTATCATCTTTTCCTTAAATGTTTGATAGAATTCACCAGTGAAACCATCTGAGCCTAATGTTTTCTGTTTTGGAAGGTTATCAATTATGGATTCTGTGGGAAGAGCTCAAGAGATTTATCTCAGTGCTGCGGCCGAAGCAACGCTGTGAGCACACTCCAGCGAACAGGCTTCCTTGGCACACCAGGAAGTGGCAACGCCCGCCTGACAAATCTCCAAGAGCCACCTACTCTCAGCCCCGACCCTCGCGCCCATTGGATAACATAGCAAGCGTGTCCCTGTTCTATTGGCAGCTTACCCCTTTATATACGGCTGTACTTCCCCAATAAACTGAGATCTGTGTCTCTGAACCTGGTCTCCGGAGTCGTGCATGCAGACGCCCCAGCGCATTGGGCTCCGTCGTCCTCACCCCCGGGAGACCCCCTGTTCCAGATTCAATTATCTTTAATAGATATAGACCTATTTAGATGATTTATTTCTTCCCGTGTGAATTTTGATAGTTTGTGTCTTCTAAGAAATTGGTCCATTGCATCTAAGTTATAAAATTTGTAGGCATAAAGTTATTCATAATATTCCTTTACTATTTGTAGGCATAAAGTTGTTCATAACATACTGATCCATGGGATCAGTGGTGATGATCTCTTTTTCATTTCTGGTAGCAATAATTTGTATCTTCTCTTTTTTTTCTTGGTTAACCTGGCAAGAGGATTTTCAATTTTATTAATATTTTCAAAGAATCCGCTTTTAGTTTTGTTGGATTTTTTTCTACTGATTTCTGCTCTTTACTTCTATGACAGCCTCTTAGGTACTATTTCCCTTCCCACTTCTGCTCCTCTCCAATCCTTCTACCATCTCACAGCTGAGGTCATTTTCCTATAGGTCAAAACTGATTATTTTTCACCTGCTTAAAACACTCCGGTGGCATCTTCTGCCCTCAAGATGAAGCCCACTTCTTACTATTATCACCACAGCCCTGCATGATTTGGTCTGTCCATTCCTCAGATGTACCATGTTTCACCCTCAGGCCTCTTAGAACTTTGACAACACAGAAAAAACAAATATAAAGTCTCTACACAAACATGCATTTCAATTGTAGATAAAAGATACTTAAATAGGCCAACAGAATGTACAGGAAACTCTTCAATTGATTCATATTTTAAAAGACCATAAAGACAAAACTAAAAAAAAAGGGCTGGTAGTCAAAACTTAATATAAAATGGATTTAAAAAAATAGTGTTAGAGAACAAGAGATAATGAAATCATGAAAAAAAAAGGCAGAAAAAGGGTGCATTCAAATATTTTTTCCTCTGTGAAGGTATATAAGGACAATACAGAAAATGTAAACTCAAAAGAAAAAAAGGACCCACAACCCCACTATCATAACCACTATTACATTCTGCAGTAGTTATTACGCTATATTCAGATATAATTACAGTGACAGGCTTGAAGGCTATACCCCCAATGACCCTAAACCAGTGGTCGGCAAACTGCGGCTCGAGAGCCACATGCGGCTCTTTGTCCCCGTGAGTGTGGCTCTTCCACAAAATACCGACTTCTGCGCATGGGCCACGAAGTTTCAATCGCACTGTACATACGCACCCGCACGTGGTATTTTGTGGAAGAGCCACACTCAAGGGGCCAAAGAGCCGCATGTGGCTCACCAGGTGCAGTCTGCCGAACACTGCCCTAAACCCTGGCATGTTAGAATCACCTGGGGGAACTTTCAAACATTAAGGTACTCAGGTAGGATTTCTGATCAACTAAATCAGAATCTCTGGGTGATGAGGTCCTGTGTTGAGAAACACTATATAGACATACTCCGACATGTAGGCAGGGGCCTTATCTCAAAGGTGAGTTTATTCTGAGTATCAATCACCTGGGAAAGTGGAGAGTTCCTCAGACAGGAAAGGGAATTTTTAGAGCAGTGGTTCTCAACTGCATATCAGACTTACATGGGGAGCTTAAAAAACCCAATGCCCTGGCTACTCCTCAACCCCATGACTTTACAATCTCTGGGGCAGGGGTGGGGAACCTTTTTCCTGCCAAGGGCCATTTGGATACTTATAACATCATTCTCGGATCATACAAAATTATTAACTTAAAAATTAGCCTGCTCTATTTGGCCAAACATTTCATTAACTCACTCCTAATGCCTTGGCAGAGCCAGACCAAATGATTTCGCAGCCTTATACGGCCAGCCAGATGTTCCCCACCCCTGCTCTAGGTGGTGGATGAAGGCATCAGTAAATTTTTAAGCTTCTCAAGTGATTCCAGTATGTAACCTGGGCATGTGCCCTGACCGGGAATCAAACCGGCAACTCCTCTGTGTGCAGGCCAACACTCTAATCACTGAGCAACACCAGCCAGAGCTATTAAGATTTTTTACCAACGGGAAGGATGAAATTGCCATTTACTGGATAGGAAAGATTCTGGGAGGCAGGGGGTATGAATCAGTAGCTGGGTTTTGGACATGTTCGGTATGAGATGCCTAATACAAGTAAAGCAAGTAATTGCATAAATGAGTCTAGAGTGTGAGGAAAGAGGACTGGGCTTGAACTATAAATTTGAGAGTCATCAACCCAGATATATTTAAAGCCTCGAGACTGAATGAGATCATCTAAGTGGCTGTTGTGAGGCATAAGTAATACAGAAAGTACCTAGGATGGCAATTAGCACACAATACATGCTCAACAAACACTTTCCATCGCAGCTACAGGGAACCTGCCAGGCTCTTCCGGAAACAGGAAACTATGCCTCAGGGTATAACTTGCACTGCCCCATGCATTTAGGCTTTTCACAATTTTGGTTTTCACAAGCCTTTGGGGGTTAAAAGATGTTGGTTTCAGCTTTCAGGTCTTTGTATCTTCACGTGTAATTCCTTATGCAATGAGTCTGAGCATTAAGCTCCCTACGTCTGCCACTGCCCGCACGGCGGCTGTAAGGCGCCGCACTGTCACAGCGGGCCAGACTACCTGGAGCGCGGAGCACCTACCCACACCTGCAGAAACAGAGGAAACCTCCGCTCAGTTAAATCAGCTCCCCGAAGGCTGACATCAGCTCAGGAAACACACGCCCGGCACCAGGGTCTGGCTCCTTCATGGCTCCAGATGGCTCTTCTCTCTGCGGGACTAATGGGCACATTCCTGGCTCATGGGGTCATATTCCTCTTCACAACTGAGACTGAGATAGATACCCCTAGGGTTCTGTCTAGAATGTTCTGCCTCCAGATAATGGCAGGCTAACCCCATCTCTTCCTTTGATTCTCTGCTCAAATGTTACTTTCTCAGTAAGGCCTGCCCTGACTACGCCATTTAACTTGCACTCGCTTCTCCAGCATGCCTTTGTCCTTTGTCATAGTACTTATCATCTTCCATGATAGTGAAAACATTACTTATTTATTACATTTTGTTTATTAACTATCTTGTTCCCTGGTATATCCTCAGAGCATGGAATATGGCCTGATGCATGGCAATTGCTCAAGAAATTTGTTGAATGAATAAGGAAGTGCTTACTTAAATGTTAGGGCAGCAGCCTGTAGCCCTGAACCTTTCCCCAGGTCCCTCAACTTTGAACTCTTTCAGAGAACCCAGAGCCTCCCCAGGGACCAGACCCGAACCTCCTGGAGGCATCATCCAATTGGGCCGTCCCTGAGTGCACTGAGCAGCCGGGGTGCCCACCCCCAAGGGAATACAAGATTAATTCTTAGGCGCCTAAAGGCCAGCAATACCCAACTCACCAGCCTCTCGTCCTGGCTATTCCTGTTCATTCCTTCAATTATATCCTTGTCAGTTTCCTCATCCTGAAGTCACTGCTCTCTGCTTCTTCTGTGTGGCCCACTCTCCCACCTCTCTCCCCCCTGGACCATACTCTGACTTTCCACTGTGTTCTCTGAAGCCTTGCTCTTTTCCATCCGCAGCTTCTTCAGTGAACGTTCCTCCTGCCTTCTGCTTTCATAGTAACCTTGGTATCCCTGAAAACACCGGATTCTCTACTGCCCTGTGCAGTGGAGGCTGCTCCTTCTACTATACCCCATGCACCTGAGAATCCCTTGTGAACTCCCTGTACTCCATTTAGGCTTCCAAGCCACCCTGTTTAAAAACAAGACAAAACCCTGTTCATTGCTCATGGCTGGTGCTCAAGAACTATTTACTAAATGAATAAGTGAGAAAATGAAATCTGGGAATGGAACCAGAGGCAAGCTGAGGTTCAAGTCTCATTTTGGGGCTATATGCTTCCCAGTTTACCAGACACTGATAAGGGTACAGGACATGTTGAATGTCATCCTTGGGCGATTACTATTATTCCCACTCTATAGTGGGAAACTGAGGCTTAGGAGTTAAACAACTCACAGCGAGTGAGATATGGAACTGGGCTTTAAAAATTCATGTCTGACTTCACAGCCCATGGTTTTAACCTCCAAAAACCACTGCCCCCCTGAACAACAGAGCTTGCAGTTAAAAGGCAAGGTTTGTACAGCTCACTGCATCTAAGAAGCCTGAATCATTTTCATGGTGCTCACAAGTGATTCTGTCATGCAGATATAAGCAGCAGGGACGTCTCAAAGGAAACAGAAAACGATTTATTCCACAAAGACACGATTAAAAGAGTATCGTAAAGATAAAAAATCCAAAGCATCTATTTCTAGATTTTTTTGAGTATCATAGGATATAGAGATATTTTAAGAGCATTTTGATATATAATAGGATCTCAAGAATAGAAAGCACCTGAGGTGGAGAGATGATCCTCATGCAGCTATACCTGTGCTGCATTCTTAATTGGGGTCAGCCAACTATGATTTGTGGGTCAAATCCAACCCTCTAGCTGTATTTAGTATGGCTCTTGAGTTAAGAATGTCTTTTTGCTTGTGAAACTCTGATTTCATTTTATATTGATATTAAAACATTTTAACAGTGAAAAAGAAAATAATGTTTTAAAAACTTTTAATGGTTGGGGAGTATATTTCATGACATAAAAATTATATGAAATTAAAATTTCAGTGTCAATAAATAAAGTTTTATTGGAAAACAGCAATACTCATTTGCCTATATGTTATCTATGGCTGCTTTCATGTCACAGCAGCAGAGCTGAGCACTGTAGTTGGGACAGAGACAATAAGGCCCCCAAACCCTAAAATATTAACCATCTGACCTTTTACAGTAAAAAGCTGACCAACCACTGTGACAGGTCATTTCCTCTGATTTATCTTCCAGTTCAGTAACTGCCTTCTGTTGTATCTAATCTACTGCTAAATCCTATTGCGTTTTGCCCTGGCCGGTGGCTCAGTTCATTTGAGTGTTGTCCCATACACCAAAGGGTTGCAGGTTGGATTCCCAGTCAGGGTATATACCCAGGTTGTGGGTTCAGTCCCTGGTAGGGGTGCATATTGGAGGCAACTGATAAATGCTTCTTTGTCACATCAGTGTCTCTCTCTCTCTCTCCCTCCCCCCCTACCTCTCTCTCTAAAAAAAGAAATCAATAGGATTAAAAATAATAATAATTAATAAATAAATCCTACTGAGTTAATTCTGGTTACTGTGGTTTTCAACTTAGAAGTTCTTTCAAATCTAATATTTTACTTTTTATAGTTCCGTATTCCACGTATATAGCTTAATCTTGTCTTTTATTTTTTAACTATAGTACATACAGTACAATTATAGTAACTATAACTGCTTTATAAACTGTGTCTGGTAATCCCAATGTCCTCAGTCTTTGGGAGTCCCTCTCTGCTGTCTGTTATCTTTCCTGGTTCTCACTAATGGAGCCTGATTTCCTTGTGTGCTAGTTATTTTTTACTGTCAGCGGCTCATTTCGTTGAAAAGTTATCAGTGAGGAATTCATGTCTTTTCCCAGAAAGGTTTTGCGTTTGCTTTTGCCAGGATTTGGAGGCACTGCCAGTCTGAAACACCTTAAACTTAGAGTTCATGGATCACCTGAGTGATGAGAACTGGCTGTGAATGCCGCGTGTTTCGGTTCCTTTGCCTTACTGCCCTGATCCTCTCGGTGCTCTGGCGACCTTCCCTGCTGTCCTGGTTTGGGTGTGCAGGCTTAGTTCTAGGTCATCCTTATGTTCAGTCTTTTGGGATTCCAATTTAATGTAGAATGGACCAAAGATGGACATATGCAATATAACCGACCTGGAGGCTAGAATGAGAAGGTCTAACATTTCATCAGTGTTTCAAAAGAGGAGTTGAGAGAAAGTGAGGCAGAGGCAATATTTAAAGAGAAATGGCTGAAAATTTTTTCAGGACATATAAATTCTTATACCTAAGAAGCTAAATAAATCCAATCAAAATAAATGAAAGCAAATTCTTACATTTGCATACTTATTCATACTTTATAGAACCCTTTCTTTTATTCTTCATAAAACCTTAGCACTAGGTACTGTTATTTACACTTTTCATAAGGCAAAACTGGGATCAGACATCAAAAGTGAATTATTTAAGGTCCTTTAAATTAGCAGCAGGGGCAAAAGTCAAATTCAGTTCTGACCCAAGTTCAACTCATTTCCTATACTAGTACATTAGAAACAACACAGCAGAGAAGAATTTGTAAGGGTAGATCTGAATATCGCTAAGGAACTATCCCTCAAAAACAGAACCCCCCCCCCGCCCCCCGCCCCTGCCCTAACCGGTTTGGCTCAGTGGATAGAGCGTCAGCCTGCGGACTGAAAGGTCCCAGGTTCGATTCCGGTCAAGGGCATGTACCTTGGTTGCAGGCACATCCCCATTAGGAGGTGTGCAGGAGGCAGCTGATGGATGTTTCTCTCTCATCGATGCTTCTAACTCTCTATCCCTCTTCCTTTCTCTCTGTAAAATATCAATAAAATATATTTTAAACAAACAAACAAAAAACAAAAAACAGAACCCCTAACTTGGAAACTTCTCCCTGGAAGCACATAAAAACCTTTCCCACCTAACTGCGCTTTCTTCTGCAGGCAGCACTGGGCTGAGAAAGCCTTAGTAGTAAGAAAGGAAAGTCTATCTTGTACATTAAATTGTGAGTTAAATCAAACGAAGCCAAGCTGACTCAAAGGGTTTGTGGAACCAGCCTGATACACAACAGAAAGCTACATGCAGCCTACTGTATACCATCCAACGGTCAGGACAGCAGGGCACGGTGTCCCCCTAACCGCCTCCCCCCCGCCTGCCTTGTACTCTTGAAGGCAGTTTAAATACTGTAGTTAATGTATCCCACATTGCATGTCTTTTGTTCATCAGGAGTAATTACTACATCTTCCATTCTGGTGGCATTTCACTGGCTTATTAGCTTACACTTGATTTGTTTTTTGGCCCAGAGCACTAAATTAAGGCTTTTTTTAAAGTGAAGACTGACCTAGCCAGTGGCTCAGTGGGTAGAGCATCGAACCCTACAGTCCACGGGTTCTATTCCAGTCAAGGGCACATACCTCGGTTGCAGGCTCAATCCCTGGTCCTGGTAGGGGTGTGTGCAGGAGGCAACCAATCGATGTGTCTCTTTCACATTGATGTTTCTCTCTCTCTCTGTAGCTCCCCCTCCCTTCACTCTCTCTCTAAAAAAAAAAGGAAAAATATCCTTGGGTGAGGATTAACAAAAAATTGAAATAATAAAATAAAAAAGGGAAGACTGTGGCTTAATGAAGCCCCATTCCCCAGGGTGTTGCACGTAGCTGATGTCTCTATTAGCTTGGTATAAAGAGCAGACCATTCTTCCCTCATGGCTGCCTACACGACGTATAAAAGCTGGGAGAATGACAACTCCTGAACTCACAGTACGAGGCACCAGAGCCAAGAAGCCAGATGCCAGGAAAAGAGGGCCAGATGCCAGACAATTCAGTGGGAAAGCCAAAGAGCCCCAGATTTGACGTGTTGTGGCAGGTGTGGTCAAGGCCTCATGCAAGAGAGGAACAGGAGACACAGTCTGATCTTCCGTGTCTGTCTCATACAGGAAGGGGCCACAGGTATACTCAGGTGAGTAACAACAGAGAAAAGCCACCGGCAGTGTTGCAACCATGTATTGCACATCAACCACGTGAGAGGTCCTGTGCAGGGCATGGACACACATGGCGGACAGAGCCTGACTTCAGGGCTTCCTGATCTCGTCATGCACCTGTCACCCATCCTCGAAGCCAAGTGTACAGTGCTTACTGAGCACGTAGTGAACATATGCCAGTACTGTCTAGGCGCTAGGGAGACCAAGAAGGCAAGAACAGGGGAGGATCTGGAAGGATTAGACACCAGTTACCCTGAAAGCCACTATGAATCAATTCATTTCAATGAAATCCTCATATGACAGAAGAAACCAGAGTCAGAGTGGTAAAGTAGCTTGTCCCAAATCACAAGGAGAGTAAATGGCAGTCTGGGATTTGAATGAAGCTTTGCCTGGCTCTGAGCCTGTGCTCTTAATAAAATAATAATCATTCCACAGTTAATTAAGTATAATGAGATCATTGGTGACAGAGGTAGAAAATTTACAGGAAACATGGAGAAAGAGATAATCCTATCTAATAATAGACAAACATGGTAATTAACCATACCTCCGACATGCTTCCCATTGGCTAATCAGGGCGACATGCAAATTAACTGCCAACCAAGATGGCGGCCGGCAGCCAGGCAGCTGAAGCGAACAGGAGGCTTGCTTGCTCCAGTGATGGAGGAAGCCAAGGTTCCCTGCCTGCCGCTGCCGGCCTCTGAGCTGCACTCTAAGAAACAATGTTGCAATTATAGAAGCTAAACAAACCCCAGAAACCTGCTTTCGGCCTCGGAGCTGGAGCTGCAACAGTGTTTCAATTATAGAAGCCAAACAAACCCAGATACCTGCTTTCAGCAGCCGAGGTCTCAGAGCTGGAGCCGAGCCTAAGAGCTAAAGCCGGCTCTCAGTTCCAGTAACAGCCAAAGAAGGTAAATAAATCCCAGAATAAAGAAAAAAAGGAGAGGTTGGGAGCTTCAGTCACCTGCCAGCCTGAAAACGGCCCTCAGCCCCTCACCCAGACTGGTCAGGCACCCTAGTGGGGACCCCCACCCTGAAGGGGGTGTGACCAGCTGCAAACAGCCATCATCCCCTCATCCAGCCTGGCCAGGCACCCAAGCGGGACCCCCACCCTGATCCGGGACACCCTTCAGGGCAAACCAGCCGGCCCCAACCCGTGCACCAGGCCTCTATCCTATATAGTAAAAGGGTAATATGCAAACTGACCCTAACAGCAGAAGGACTGGGAATGACTGGTCACTATGACACACAATGACCACCAGGGGGCAGACGCTCAATGCAGGAGCTGCCCTCTGGTGGTCAGGGTGCTCTCACATGGGAGGAGCTCTGCTCAGCCACAAGCCAGGCTGACGGCTGCCAGTACAGCGGTGGTGGTGGGAGCCTCTCCTGCCTCCTCAGCAGCGCTAAGGATGCCTGACTGCAGTTTAGGCCTGCTCCCCGCTGGCAAGTGGACATCCCCCGAGGGCTGCCGGGCTGCCAGAGGGATGTCTGATTGCCAGCTTAGGCCCAACCCCCGGGGGAGTGGGCCTAAGCCAGCAGGTAGTCATCCCCTGAGGGGTCCCAGACTGCGAGAGGGCACATGCCGGGCTGAGGGACACCCCCCCCCTCCGGAGTGCACAAATTTTTGTGCACCGGGCCTCTAGTTTTATATAAAAAGGAGGTCGTCTTTGAGTTTTCCTAGTGGACAAGCAAGGAAGGAAAATTTGAGGCACAGATAACAAACATATGCAAAGGCATTGGAAAACGGAGGGTATACCTGTGGGAGAACAATAGGAGGAAGACAGGGGCTTGATCACGGCACGCTTTGCAGACCAGGCTGCAGAGCATCTTTGAGACGCCACTGACTCCTGCTGCAACCCAATCACCCTCCAGTCTGGGAGCAGAAGCCTTTCTGGGGGCCTCCTTGTCCCTCAAACTCCTTGCAGTGGCTGCCTGTGCCAGCCAAATCTAAGGTCTCATGGACACCCACAATCCCATCCTCTGCAGGCCCCTGCAGACTCTAACGTACTCCAAAATTCTGCTGACAGACTGAGGACAGAGGCCCCTGGGAACCCAACAACCACAGGCGTTTTCTCATTCTACTCACAGTTTAGAGTCCAGCTTCAGGAGGAAGCCCAACCGATCATACTCTGAAAAAGAAAAGAAAGCAGAAAATGTCACCTAAGGCAGGCCCCTGCTGACACTAGCAGGCTGCATCCCCCGGACCTAGACCACGGGGACAGACAAGTGCTCCCGAGAACAGATCAAATACACAGCCACAACTAAATTTACGTCACAGAACCCTTACTGACCACCTGTTTTGTGAAGGACCAGGTTCAAGCCAGATATTTACCAGGACGTCTAGGCTGACCAGTCCTCTGCTGGTTTATAACTGCCTTCCTGTTTAAATGTAGGGCTCGAAACTTAAATTTAGAAAACCACAAAACCGGACCCCTGGAAAAGTTGGGGGGGTCAGAAGTAATTCTTGCTTCCTCTAAGCTCTAAGCACAATTTTTGCTCAATCAGCACATTAACTATGGGGAGAAGATGTGGCGGCCAAGGGGTTCTCAAACCCATGTCAATGATTCTCTTCATAACAATCACAAAGAACGGATAGATCTGCCCTGGCTAGTGTGGCTCAGCTGGCTGGGCGTCGTCCCATGCACTGAAAGGTTGCTGGTTCGATTCCCAGTCAGTCTGGGTTGTGGGTTCAATCCCCAATAGGGGGTGGGCAGGAAGCAGCTAACAGGTGTTTCACTCTCACACTGATGTTTCTTCCTCTCTAAAAATAAGTTTAAAAATCAATAAAAAAGAATTGATATATCTGATTACATAAGAAATAGGAAATTTAAAATAAAGTCCAAAAACAAATTGATAAGATATAAGAAATGATAAATTAATATTTTATTTAATTCTTTATGTCTTGCCTCATTTGAAAATGAAGTTGAAGTAGCTTTTAAAAAAAACAACTGTATGAAGTACAGGTTTTGAAAAGAATAAATAAGGGAACCAAAACATAAATAAGCATAGGAAAAATAATAAAATGCAGCCAGGACAAAAATACCCAAAGTGGATGTGCTAAGGTCCTCTGTGCTTGCCAGAGGAGGATTAAAGATCTGTTCCCCCAGATTTCTCACAGCTAAAACGAAATGCAAAGAATTGATATAAATGGTTTACAGTGTCCACAAATAAACCTGGAGAATCAGTTACTCCTGATACTAAGACTTGAAGGAATCCCGCTGTGTCCCCAAAAATATTTGTAGACAGAAAATACAAGCAGTGTCACAGAACTGTTTCTTATAACTTTGTTCAATGATTGCACTGTGTGTGTGTGTATGTGTGTGTGTGTGTGTGTATAGAATGGCTTCACTAAAATAAAGGTTCTATGAATGCAGTTCTCAGCTGGCCTAGCTTCATATGAGGATAAAACAGAACACTTAAGACCAAACAACCACATGGAAAAGACCAGGCAGCAAGGCCTCCGAGGAACTCAGACTGCGGTAAGCAATGAATGACCAAGACAGGAAAGTCCCACATACTGGCAAGTCCCTCCCCGGAGTCATTCTGCAACCCTGGTTAGGGCCACACTTGTGCGCTTTCAGAAGCAGCTAAGCTGTGGTGAGAGAATAATTCCTCTTCTTAAAACTGAAGATACCGACTAGGACACATAACTCAACAGAAGGCCTGCCTCCCAAGAGCACAGACTTGGGCAAATGAAATCCTTTCCTCAAAATAATTCTGGTTTTGCTCTAAATCAGATAAATGGATTAGAGGCTTAGCTCAATAATAATCAGAAATTAAACTGAACTAAAAACAGAAGAAGGTTTCAATTGAAAAACTAAACTAAAAACAAAATTTGCAAAAAGTTAGTTTCCAAAGTTTAACAGTCTCAACAATCCTGTTGTATCATTCCCTGGAAAAGAAAACCTCATTAACTTGCCAAACACCTGTTGCTTTTCCCCTAGGTAGTCATAACCTTGTGGCAACTGTCCTGCTATTGTTCCTCAGACCCGAGCGTTGACTCCCTTGGACCCGCTGGATGTAGGATGAATCCACATTTCGGCTGATTCCTTCCAGAAAGGCCAGAGAATGTTTTCTCTCTGTTGCAAACTCAAATGTCAGGGGCCAAGGAAAAACATGAGATAAACAAGGGAAGCTGAAGAATGTAATACCATCCCATAGCAGCTCACATTATTTATTTTGGTTGCATTAAAAACAAATTGTTGAAATGTCTTATTTTTAACCACATATTTTCTGTATGGTAATCATATCGGTGGTTTAGTTTGCCATGGCATCTTAAGTTGTGTTTTACACACACACACACACACACACACACAATTAATTGCAAAGTGTTCTTACGTGTTTAATATGCATTCTTAAAGAAATTATGACCCCTCCTGTTTTCTCTCTTTTGTTAAGAGACATGATGACCAGAAATATTTCATTTATTCTTTAAGAAAAGGTATCTGTGTGGCTCAATGATGATAAATGGGAACTGACACTGGCTTCAGCCAAGATGGAAGGGCGTCCATCTGGAGACCGCACGTCTTGTCTAAGGGGCAGCCTCCGCCAGCTCCAGCTAACAGCAAACTGTGCCAGGCAGCGATGCGGGCCCAGCAATGCCACATCTTCTGATTTTTTCAAAGCCAAGAATCTGGATCTTTTAAGATAAAATCTCTCTGTTTGTAAACATTGGCAACAGATGTGAGGGGAATTGAAAAGATTACGAGGCTGAGAATATGTGCATGGGCAGAACACAGCCAGCAGGCTAACGACTGACAAACTCTGTCCTAGGCGGGCAGCTCACCAGGGCTGGAAGCACTTCTCTTTTGTGGCTGCACACAGTACCTGGTCAGCAAATATTTGTTGACTGTTATCAGGATTATTTGGTCACAGTGTTTATAAAACAAAATCCAATTAGTCTACCCAAATGCCAAAAAGAAAAGTTTCAGCCAAGCCTCTAGAACGGTAAGTTTCAGACACTACGGTAGGGTGCTAGACTAAGATGCAAATTTTCAAAGGAAATATCTGAATACTTGTTATACAATTCCAAAGGCCCTCCCCACATCAAGTATAAGAGTAACTGGTTGTGAGGTTAAGGGAGAAAGGATTTGAAGACTTTCTTTGGAGAGCGCAGTATTATGAACACCATCTCTCTTAAGGGGCAGAATGGGTGGTACATACATGTGTCAGCCAAGCCTGGTGAGGGAAGCAGAGCATAACCACTGAAGAAAGGGGACACCACGGACTGCCAGCTGCCTGGCTTCTACCTGACAAGTGTAAAGGCCACGAGACAGCTGACTGAGAAGGAGCGAGCTGCACTGGAACTGGCTGCACTGCCAGAATTGGCTGCAGAAGAGGATGCATGAATGAGCTAGTGGGATTGTTTTAGGTCCTTTTCAAAAGGTCTGCCCAGTGGGTTGACAGGTCTTCAGTAACAGGGGAAGACACAGGGAGTCCCAGGAGCTGCAGAAGGAGTGAGTGAAAGGCTTTGGTGCATGCATTACCCACATCGGGAACTGCAGAGGGGAGGTCCCAACTTGGAGGGGGGTCTCCAAAATGCCTGCAAGAACATCCCACAGGAAAGCCAGTTCAGAGAGTGCCAACACTACCTTATGTCTTTTCTGCTCACAGTCTCCTTCCCTTCCCCACCAATTCCAAAGAGGCCAGAAACAGTAGCCAGCAATGGGGGCGGAGAAAGACAAGCAGAGTACACCCTTTTCCGGGGTCAGGCACCACTGGTACTAAGCCAGTGATGGCGAACCTATGACACGCGTGTCAGAGGTGACACGTGAACTCATTTTTTTGGTTGAGTTTTCTTAAATGGCATTTAAATATATAAAATAAATATGAAAAATATAAGTCTTTGTTTTACTATGGTTGCAAATATCAAAACATTTCTATATGTGACATGGCACCAGAGTTAAGTTAGGGTTTTTCAAAATGCTGGCCATCACTGTACTAAGCCCTAATGCGAGGAGGGGAAGTTACTATAACTGAATAAATTGAAAGCTCTATTACAAACGTCTGGATACACTAATTTTGGACTTGGTGACTCAATGTGGCCATGGGATTCTTATTACCTCAAAGGTAACAAAAATTCTCTGGACTTCCTACACTGAAAGCAGTTTAAGGGGACAGATGGAGACAAAGTGAAGTTGCCTGTGCTTTATCCCCGAACGCTTCCACATTCAATAAACTAGTAGTGGTTGCATTAACTTAGGCAAATAGGACATTTAATGGTTCATACAGCCAAAGTGTGGGCAGGGCCCGGTGCAGGGGCCCGGGGATGACTAAGAGCGACTAGAACACTGTTGCCAGGATTTATTCTGTCTGTTCCTTCCCAGAGGTTCTTTCCCCGACTTCCAGTTGTTTCCTCACACAGATGCACTGATCAGCTGAGCCCTTAAATTCCAGTTTGGAATTATACATTTCTCAGACTCTGACTCGTGTTTCTCCTCCAGGGGACTAGAAGGTCTACTGAGGCATCATCACTACACTGCGCTTGCCGTGTTAAAGGAATGGTGAATGAACACCTT
Organism: Myotis lucifugus; assembly: GCF_000147115.1. Classification (NCBI taxonomy): domain Eukaryota; kingdom Metazoa; phylum Chordata; class Mammalia; order Chiroptera; family Vespertilionidae; genus Myotis; species Myotis lucifugus. The sequence goes on from NW_005871085.1 coordinate 151,498, forward strand.
CTCTGTTAGGCCAAGAGCCCCGTATCCGTGCCCATCACCAAATGTTTAGAACTTAATGCAGTTCTGCCATTAGTTGCTCATGAGTCTGTAGTGCACATCTATTGTTTATGCCCTCTTTTTAGAAATAAGCCCCTTAAATTTCTTTCAGGGAACGGCTCTTCTATCATTGCTGGCAAGTGGTGAGACTGTCCCTGAGTTTCCCTACTCAAAGCGTAGATGCTTGGCAAACGCTAGGTTGGTTGGACTCTTTCCTTTTTTTTTTTTTTTTTAAATTTTTTAAATATATTTTATTGAATTTTTAGAGAGAGGAAGGGAGAGAGATAGAGAGTTAGAAACATCGATGAGAGAGAAACATCGATCAGCCGCCTCCTGCACATCTCCCACTGGGGATGTGCCCGCAACCAAGATACATGCCCTTGACCGGAATCGAACCTGGGACCTTTCAGTCGCAGGCTGACGCTCTATCCACTGAGCCAAACCGGTTTCGGCGGTTGGACTCTTTCTTAAGCTGAGTGACACCAGGGAGAAAACAGTGGGCTGAAGAGATGGACCATTCGTTGCCATCTAGATTCCTGGCACTGCCCTTCATGTCCTTCCTGAGGGCCAGCTGTTAGGCTTTTAATTTGATTCTGTGGGTACCACGTCTTTCCAGTAAATTACTTTTTGTTTTCTTTTTCTTTTTTAAGTTAGCCAGGGTCAGTTTCTGTTGCTTACAATTAAACAATCCTAACTTTATATGTTCTCTGTTTCTCCAGCACCTAATTAGGGTCTGGTACAGAGTTGGTGTACCGTAAATGTGCTGGATAAATGGGAGAATAAACGGAGTAACCAAATGACCAAAGGAGCCTAACAAGGAGCCGTTACAAAGTCCTGGATTCTCTGTCTTCCTCCTCCCTGTACTGTGAGGGCAATGTTAGCGGTGCAGCAGTGGCAGCAGCGGTAGCTGCTTCTCCTCACTAGTCTGATCACCTTGTACACTAGTGCTTCCCTGGCTCTGGCCATTCTTGGCTTTTACTTTGTGGTTCCTCCCCAACTTTTTTTTTTTTAATTTCAGAGAAGAAGGGAGAGAGAGAGAGAAACATCAATGAGAGAGAATCATTGATTGGCTGCCTCCTGCACGCCCCCTACTGGGGATCAAGCTCAGAACCAGGCATGTATCCTTGACTGGAATCAAACCCAGGACCCTCAGTCCACAGGTTGACGCTCTATCCACTGAGCCAAACCAGCTAGGGCTGTGGTTCCCTTTCGATGATTCCAAATTTTCCACAGTAATTCCCTCCCATCTATATATATAAAACCTTAAGTGGCCGGTCGAGCAGATGATGTGGTGGTCAGTGTGCTCCCAGGGCAGGAGCGCTGCTCAGCTGACCAACGGATGCCAGACTCCGGACTCATGGCTGGCGATCACAGCTGCAGTGGCACGAGCCCTCTCCCACCTCCAGGGCAGCGCTACTGAGCAGCGGCAGCAGGAGGCAGGCACAACGGGGCTGGGATGAGTGGGAGCTGCGCCCAGCCTGGGCTCAGGCTCCTCCCCCGGCCACCTGCAGCTTCCCACACTGCTACATCCCTCGGGGGGATGTTGGACCAGCCTGATCTCCACAGGGATGCAAGAGGGCACAGGCCAGGCTGAGGGAAACCACTGGTGCACAAATTCGTGCACTGGGCCTCTGGTCATTTATAAAAGCCTAAAATTTAACTTCCTCCACCAAGGCTTTAGAGCAGCAGTTCTCAACCTGTGGGTCGCGACCCCTTTGGGGGTCGAACGACCCTTTCACAGGGGTCACCTAAGCCCATCGGAAAACACATATATAATTACATATTGTTTTGTGATTAATCACTATGCTTTAATTATGTTCAATTTGTAACAATGAAATTTGGGGGTCACCACAACATGAGGAACTGTATTAAAGGGTCGCGGCATTAGGAAGGTTGAGAACCACTGCTTTAGAGGCTCCTGTGTAACCAGCAATTGCCCCATCTCCAACACAGCAGGGATCTTACCTGACAAGCACTCTACTCTCATATTCATAGGCTGTTACTGAATATGCCACACGGTCATAGCTGTTACTGATGGTCTAATCTGTGCAGTTCCTCACGGAGTCCCCAGCCAGAGGAAAGTGGAAGTATAATCTTACATGCAAACTAGAGCAGAAGCGATCAGGAAGGCCCAGGCATGCTGCTCTGCGAGTACAGGTGCACAGCTTCTTACTGTCGGGTTTGGGCAAGGCTGTGGATCCCACAGCATCTCACTGTGTACAAATGTGTTCTTGATGTGAGTTCAGCTTATCCAATGGAAATGCTATTTTGAGTGTATCAACTCTCAGGGACAATTCACCTCTGGGGAAGCTGGCAGCCAAGCCCAGGTCTCCCTGGCAGTCTGCTGATCCCAAATCCGTAGTAAGAACAGAAGACTCTGGGACTCCCAGGTCAGCCTGGCACAGTGTGCACCAATGTGCACTTACGCTCTCCCAGCACCTGAGGGGACACTACTCCCAGGTGCCAACTCAGCAAGTCTGCAGCCACACAGCGAAGGAGGGATGTTTAGTCTGGTGGTTTAGGCTTCCTGTCTCAGCCAGGCTGGAAAGCCCAGCATTACCAGAACCCCTGAGTGAGGAGCACATGTGTGTCCTTTGCCTGGCTCCAGGTGGGAAGGGCATCAATGATGCAAATCTCTGCTCTCCTCCTTCTGCACCTGCACCCAGTCAGACCTGTGAATGCATAAAATGCTTCTTCAGACACCTAAAGCCTTTGAAATTAATCATTAACTCTCCCATTGCCATTTCAAGGGATAAACTGGTGTTCTACCTCATGTAAACTCCTAGGACAGTGGTTCTCAACCTTCCCAATGCCGCGACCCTTTAATACAGTTCCTCATGTTGTGGTGCTCCCCAACCATAAAATTATTTTCGTTGCTACTTCATAACTGTAATTTTGCTACTGTTATGAATCGTAATGTAAATATCTGATATGCAGGATGTATTTTCATTGTTACAAATTGAACATAATTAAAGCATAGTGATTAATCACAAAAACAATATGTAATTATATATGTGTTTTCCAATGATCTTAGGCGACCCCTGTGAAAGGATCATTGGACCCCCAAAGGGGTTGTGACCCACAGGTTGAGAACCACTGTCCTAGGAGGTTCAGAAATTGGACATAAACAAAAGGAGGCCATGCACTAAAGTGTGTATGCACCTAATAATGAACTTCTCTGTATATAAGGCAAAATTAACAGAATTACAAGAAGAAATACACAATGGGTCTCCTGTCATCAGAATGGAAACACATACACCACTAAAAAAACAGGCTCACTGTCAGTGAGAATTTAGAAGATTTGAACAATTAATAAATGTGAACTAACTGATACAAAGTACCTTACATCCAACAAGTACAGAATGAACATTCTTTTCAAGCATATATGAAAACTGACATTTTCATATGAACATTTATGAAAACTGACCACCTGTGAGGCATAAAACCTGACAAACAAATTTATGAATATTGAAATAAGCTCCTTTTTACTCAACATTTAATATATTCCGTAAAACTTTGTATTGCAGTTTGCTCATCATAATTCTACAATGTAAAGAAAATTAGAAATGTTTTCACAATGCCCTATTTAGATAGCCTAAGTCCCCTCCTGCTTATGTCAGCATGGTGTAAATTGTTACCACTTTCTACCTATGCTCTCATGTGTCAACAGCGGGGAGCACATAACAGTGAGATCCTATTCCTGGATGAAAGGAGACCCTGAAGGTTCCCTGAGCCCAGTGTCCTATTCTAGGCTCACCTTCATGCCACTGAGTCCCCAAATGGAATTTCAGGGACTACATGTGTACATCATGAGCCAACAGTGCGACTGGCAATTTTGTTCCCCAGTGATCTACTTCCTTCTTTTGTTCTAAAGAACCACCATCAATTCCCATCATGGTGCTTTTGCACGAAGCAGGTGCTTACTAAATAACTACTGCTGTTGACAACAATGCGTATTTCCCACGAAGACCAGTTTGAAGACTCTTACTGAGGTCTATGAAGTTAATTTATGGACTAAAACTATGGACTTTGTTCTCTCAGAAAATGGCAGTGCTTCGTATTGGAGTACACAAAGCCAGGAGGGCAGGAGAGGCCACTGGGCAGGAGAAGCTTTGCTGCCAGATTTTCTCGGAAAGGGTCTCTGGCTCCAACCTCCGAGCTATGATGAATTGCTAAGTGCAAAGGGCACAGGGCAAAAGAATGAGGACCGATCTTAACCAAAATAGGTCCCTCATTTCTGAAGAAACGACACTGCATAGTCTCTAACGAAAGTCATGAGCTATATTAAACTTAAGGAATACAGTCATGGCTTGGGTGGAGGAGGAAGTTGGCGACAGTTACAAATGGACTGTTAGACATGCCAGACAAAGGGAAAAACTGAGGGGAACTACTGTTTGTTGAGCATACTGTGTAGTCAGGACCTCCGCCTACACTCCCAATTTACTCCTTACAACCCTGTGAGGTAGGTATTATCTCCATTTTACAGATGAGGAAACAGAATGAGAGAGAGGAAATAACACGTTCGATAGTCCCAACCAATAAGTGGACTAGCTGGGATGTTGCTGATCCAGCCCAGGTCTGACTCTGAAGCATCTTTATGTTATGCCACACTGACACTGAGAGGAAAGAAAAAAGGTGACCCTCATATTAGAAGAGCAGCTGCCATGAGAGCGATCACCTACTATTTATCTCCCCCCCCCCCCCATCCCAGGGTGGTGTCAAAAGGCCCTAGTCCTGCCCACACATGAATTGTGGGAGTCCACAGAGGCCTGAGAGGGGCTGGCCAAAGTGCAAACAGCTCCCACATCATCCCAAGTCAGGGAAATAAATCATAACATAGGGTCAATTAATCAAAGACAAACTAAAATAGGAAAAGCAGTTTTATAAAATAAACACAGAAAAATCCGCTGACCTAGACTAAACTAACTGACCTAGTAAATAACTTGGAGGTTCACAAACTGAAACCCAGCCTCAAATGGATGGACGTTGGCATGGGGGAAAGGAGGGGCCTAGCAAGGAGTTCCGGATAAGCCCGGGTGCCCTATGACTCGGAGCCCTCCATCCAAGCACAGCACAGCTCTTCTGCGGTGTGACACTGCTGGGCCAATGGACAGTGGAAGGGAGAAGCCCATCCTGGTGAAGGCAAAATGGTCATGCACCAATTTCCCCTCTATCCTGGGAGAACAGCAGCTGGGCATGCAGTGAATTCAATTCGATTCATGATTATCAAGTGTGTCCAGACCACGCCAGGGCATCCTGCAAAAGAATTATGAGGAAGAGCATGCCAAAAGAACAGCTGGGCCCTGCACAGTGTGGCTCAGTTGGTTGGAACTTCATCCCATACACTGAAAGGTCTTGGGTTCAATTCTCAGCCAGGGCACATACCTAGTTGCAGGTTTGGTCCCCAGTTGGGGTGAATATGAGAGGCAGCCAATCGATGTTTCTCTCTCTCTGTCTCTCTCTCTCTCTGTCTCTTTCTCTAAAAAGAAATAAAAAAATCAATAAAGATATCCTCAGGTGAGGATTAAACAACAACAAACAGCTGGGCCAGGAAATAGTTTGTACCTTAAACTTTATGGAGCTTGCCACCTAGTAGGTAGGTAAGTATAAATAACCACCAAGCAATTATTACATAAAACAAGACAGTGTCCCTCTCTCCAGCAGTGTCACACCGCAGAAGAGCTGTGCTGTGCTGGGATGGAGGGCTCCCAGTCATAGGGGACCCGGGCTTACCAGGAACTTCTTTTTTTTTTTTTTTTTTAATATATTTTATTGATTTTTTACAGAGAGGAAGGGAGAGGGAGAGAGAGTTAGAAACACAGATGAGAGAGAAACATCGATCAGCTGCCTCCTGCACACCGCCCACTGGGGATGTGCCCGCAACCAACGTACATGCCCCTGACCGGAATCGAACCTGGGACCCCTGAGTCCGCAGGCCGACGCTCTATCCACTGAGCCAAACCGGCTGGGCACCAGGAACTTCTTGCTAGGCCTCTCCCTTCCCCCCATACCAACATCCAAACAAAAATAATTTTATTTTTCCCAGTTGTAGGAGGAACATGCTCACTGTAAAAATCAAAATGCAAGATGGCGGCATAGGTAAACACCGGAGATTGCTGCCTCGCACAACCACTTCAAAAATACAACTAAAAGGTGGAATGGACATCACCCAGAACCACAGGAAGGCTGGCTGAGTGGAAATTCCACAACTAGAAGGAAAGAGAAAAGCATACCGAGACTCAGAGGAGGCGCAGTGCAGAACTGAAATACTAAGGTGCGGAGGTGCGCGTGGAGTGGGCTGGCGGCTGAGGACACGGTTGTCTGTTTCAATCGGGAGGGAGTCTCTGAGCTCCAGTTCCGGGTGAGTCTCTAGGGACCCAGACTCAAACGGGAGAAGCGGGACTGTTTGGCATCAGTCAGACCCGAGGGCAGCTTTCTCTCCGAGGTTTGCAGCGGTTGCTGGGACACTGAGAGGCAGAGCCTCTGGGGACGGGACTGAGAGCAGCCATAACTGCTTGCTCCGCCTGCCCTGTTGATCCCATGAGACGCGCCCCGCCCAAGCCCTGCACAGAGGCATTTGCGGAATAGCCTCAGGCAAAGGCTAGATTAGCACCTCCCCAGAGGACAGAAGTTCTCCCACTGCAGACACAGCTGATTTTCATAGCCGGCTGGCCTGGAGGTCAAATCCCTCCCAGTGATACCTACAACAATCAAGGTTTAGCTACAAGACTGCGCACAAAGCCCACAAGGGGGTGCACCAAGAGTGTCTACCTCAGGTAATTGGGACACTTAGCACAGAAAGCCACTCTATCGACACAGCGAAGCATAAAAAAAATGCCGAGACAAAGAAACAGGACACAAATGACAGAACTGGAGGAAAGCAGGCTGCTGGATATAGAATGCAAAACCACACTTTTGAGGTCTTTCAAGAGTCTTCTAGAGTCTGCCGATAAACTTAATGAGATGTACAAGAAAACTAATGAGACCCTCGATGTTGTGATAAAGAACCAACTAGAAATTAAGCATACACTGACTGAAATAAAGAATATTATACACGCCGAAGTTGGTTTGGCTCAGTGGATAGAGCGTCGGCCTGCGGACTGAAAGGTCCCAGGTTCGATTCCGGTCAAGGGCATGTACCTGGGTTGCGGGCACATCCTCAGTGGGAGATGTGCAGGAGGTGGCTGATCGATGTTTCTCTCTCATCGATGTTTCTAGCTCTCTAGAAACTCCCAATTAAATCTAATGAATTGTATAGTATTCCGCTCTCTAATTTGTTCCTCTCCCCCCCCCCCATAACTCCCCTCCTTCCAGGTCCCGCCCACCCTCCGCCCTCACTCCCCACCCACTGTCCTCATCCATAGGTGCATGATTTTTGTCCAGTCTTCTTCCCGAATCTCCCATTCCCCTTTCCCCCCC